>NW_022263765.1:0-7500 GCF_002021735.2 Oncorhynchus kisutch
CCACTCAGGTCGCCCCCGACAGAGAGAGGGCCGGTAGAGGGTGTTTCCATAGGGGCATTAATATCAGAATGACCCTTAAATGATTTAGGACCATATTTGAATTTTGGGTTACCAGATGCACGTTTTTCAATCACCAGGTGCACGGTTTCAATCACCAGGTGCACGGCTCTATTTCCTCCTCCAGCACTTGTCAAACAGTCCATAAAGCACCCAGGACGGCCCTGAGTGAAAGAGGGCCGTAGTAGGGTGCTCCTATAGCGGGCATTAAAATCAGAATGACCGTTAAATGCATTTATGACCATATTTGTGTTTTTGGGTTACCAGATGCACGGTTTCAATCACCAGGTGCACGGCTCTATTTCCTCCTCCAGCACTTGTCAAACAGTCCATAAAGCACCCAGGACGGCCCTGAGTGAAAGAGGGCCGTAGTAGGGTGCTCCTATAGCGGGCATTAAAATCAGAATGACCGTTAAATGCATTTATGACCATATTTGTGTTTTTGGGTTACCGCTTGTATAGCAATCAGTATCCATCGTGAAATTTCAAAGTGTCCATAATGCACTCAGGTCGCCCCCGACAGAGAGAGGGCCGTAGTAGGGTGTTTCCATAGCGGGCATTAATATCAGAATGACCCTTAAATGCATTTAGGACCATATTTGAATTTTTGGGTTACCAGATGCACGTTTTCAATCACCAGGTGCACGGTTTCAATCACCAGGTGCACGGCTCTATTTCCTCCTCCAGCACTTGTCAAACAGTCCATAAAGCACCCAGGACGGCCCTGAGTGAAAGAGGGCCGTAGTAGGGTGCTCCTATAGCGGGCATTAAAATCAGAATGACCGTTAAATGCATTTATGACCATATTTGTGTTTTTGGGTTACCAGATGCACGGTTTCAATCACCAGGTGCACGGCTCTATTTCCTCCTCCAGCACTTGTCAAACAGTCCATAAAGCACCCAGGACGGCCCTGAGTGAAAGAGGGCCGTAGTAGGGTGCTCCTATAGCGGGCATTAAAATCAGAATGACCGTTAAATGCATTTATGACCATATTTGTGTTTTTGGGTTACCAGATGCACGGTTTCAATCACCAGGTGCACGGCTCTATTTCCTCCTCCAGCACTTGTCAAACAGTCCATAAAGCACCCAGGACGGCCCTGAGTGAAAGAGGGCCGTAGTAGGGTGCTCCTATAGCGGGCATTAAAATCAGAATGACCGTTAAATGCATTTATGACCATATTTGTGTTTTTGGGTTACCGCTTGTATAGCAATCAGTATCCATCGTGAAATTTCAAAGTGTCCATAATGCACTCAGGTCGCCCCCGACAGAGAGAGGGCCGTAGTAGGGTGTTTCCATAGCGGGCATTAATATCAGAATGACCCTTAAATGCATTTAGGACCATATTTGAATTTTTGGGTTACCAGATGCACGTTTTCAATCACCAGGTGCACGGTTTCAATCACCAGGTGCACGGCTCTATTTCCTCCTCCAGCACTTGTCAAACAGTCCATAAAGCACCCAGGACGGCCCTGAGTGAAAGAGGGCCGTAGTAGGGTGCTCCTATAGCGGGCATTAAAATCAGAATGACCGTTAAATGCATTTATGACCATATTTGTGTTTTGGGTTACCAGATGCACGGTTTCAATCACCAGGTGCACGGCTCTATTTCCTCCTCCAGCACTTGTCAAACAGTCCATAAAGCACCCAGGACGGCCCTGAGTGAAAGAGGGCCGTAGTAGGGTGCTCCTATAGCGGCATTAAAATCAGAATGACCGTTAAATGCATTTATGACCATATTTGTGTTTTTGGGTTACCGCTTGTATAGCAATCAGTATCCATCGTGAAATTTCAAAGTGTCCATAATGCACTCAGGTCGCCCCCCGACAGAGAGAGGGGCCGTAGTAGGGTGTTTCCATAGCGGGCATTAATATCAGAATGACCCTTAAATGCATTTAGGACCATATTTGAATTTTTGGGTTACCAGATGCACGTTTTCAATCACCAGGTGCACGGTTTCAATCACCAGGTGCACGGCTCTATTTCCTCCTCCAGCACTTGTCAAACAGTCCATAAAGCACCCAGGACGGCCCTGAGTGAAAGAGGGCCGTAGTAGGGTGCTCCTATAGCGGGCATTAAAATCAGAATGACCGTTAAATGCATTTATGACCATATTTGTGTTTTTGGGTTACCAGATGCACGGTTTCAATCACCAGGTGCACGGCTCTATTTCCTCCTCCAGCACTTGTCAAACAGTCCATAAAGCACCCAGGACGGCCCTGAGTGAAAGAGGGCCGTAGTAGGGTGCTCCTATAGCGGGCATTAAAATCAGAATGACCGTTAAATGCATTTATGACCATATTTGTGTTTTTGGGTTACCAGATGCACGGTTTCAATCACCAGGTGCACGGCTCTATTTCCTCCTCCAGCACTTGTCAAACAGTCCATAAAGCACCCAGGACGGCCCTGAGTGAAAGAGGGCCGTAGTAGGGTGCTCCTATAGCGGGCATTAAAATCAGAATGACCGTAAATGCATTTATGACCATAGTTGTGTTTTTGGGTTACCGCTTGTATAGCAATCAGTATCCATCGTGAAATTTCAAAGTGTCCATAATGCACTCAGGTCGCCCCCGACAGAGAGAGGGCCGTAGTAGGGTGTTTCCATAGCGGGCATTAATATCAGAATGACCCTTAAATGCATTTAGGACCATATTTGAATTTTTGGGTTACCAGATGCACGTTTCAATCACCAGGTGCACGGTTTCAATCACCAGGTGCACGGCTCTATTTCCTCCTCCAGCACTTGTCAAACAGTCCATAAAGCACCCAGGACGGCCCTGAGTGAAAGAGGGCCGTAGTAGGGTGCTCCTATAGCGGGCATTAAAATCAGAATGACCGTTAAATGCATTTATGACCATATTTGTGTTTTTGGGTTACCAGATGCACGGTTTCAATCACCAGGTGCACGGCTCTATTTCCTCCTCCAGCACTTGTCAAACAGTCCATAAAGCACCCAGGACGGCCCTGAGTGAAAGAGGGCCGTAGTAGGGTGCTCCTATAGCGGGCATTAAAATCAGAATGACCGTTAAATGCATTTATGACCATATTTGTGTTTTTGGGTTACCAGATGCACGGTTCAATCACCAGGTGCACGGCTCTATTTCCTCCTCCAGCACTTGTCAAACAGTCCATAAAGCACCCAGGACGGCCCTGAGTGAAAGAGGGCCGTAGTAGGGTGCTCCTATAGCGGGCATTAAAATCAGAATGACCGTTAAATGCATTTATGACCATATTTGTGTTTTTGGGTTACCGCTTGTATAGCAATCAGTATCCATCGTGAAATTTCAAAGTGTCCATAATGCACTCAGGTCGCCCCCGACAGAGAGAGGGCCGTAGTAGGGTGTTTCCATAGCGGGCATTAATATCAGAATGACCCTTAAATGCATTTAGGACCATATTTGAATTTTTGGGTTACCAGATGCACGTTTTCAATCACCAGGTGCACGGTTTCAATCACCAGGTGCACGGCTCTATTTCCTCCTCCAGCACTTGTCAAACAGTCCATAAAGCACCCAGGACGGCCCTGAGTGAAAGAGGGCCGTAGTAGGGTGCTCCTATAGCGGGCATTAAAATCAGAATGACCGTTAAATGCATTTATGACCATATTTGTGTTTTTGGGTTACCAGATGCACGGTTTCAATCACCAGGTGCACGGCTCTATTTCCTCCTCCAGCACTTGTCAAACAGTCCATAAAGCACCCAGGACGGCCCTGAGTGAAAGAGGGCCGTAGTAGGGTGCTCCTATAGCGGGCATTAAAATCAGAATGACCGTTAAATGCATTTATGACCATATTTGTGTTTTTGGGTTACCAGATGCACGGTTTCAATCACCAGGTGCACGGCTCTATTTCCTCCTCCAGCACTTGTCAAACAGTCCATAAAGCACCCAGGACGGCCCTGAGTGAAAGAGGGCCGTAGTAGGGTGCTCCTATAGCGGGCATTAAAATCAGAATGACCGTTAAATGCATTTATGACCATATTTGTGTTTTTGGGTTACCGCTTGTATAGCAATCAGTATCCATCGTGAAATTTCAAAGTGTCCATAATGCACTCAGGTCGCCCCCGACAGAGAGAGGGCCGTAGTAGGGTGTTTCCATAGCGGGCATTAATATCAGAATGACCCTTAAATGCATTTAGGACCATATTTGAATTTTTGGGTTACCAGATGCACGTTTTCAATCACCAGGTGCACGGTTTCAATCACCAGGTGCACGGCTCTATTTCCTCCTCCAGCACTTGTCAAACAGTCCATAAAGCACCCAGGACGGCCCTGAGTGAAAGAGGGCCGTAGTAGGGTGCTCCTATAGCGGGCATTAAAATCAGAATGACCGTTAAATGCATTTATGACCATATTTGTGTTTTTGGGTTACCAGATGCACGGTTTCAATCACCAGGTGCACGGCTCTATTTCCTCCTCCAGCACTTGTCAAACAGTCCATAAAGCACCCAGGACGGCCCTGAGTGAAAGAGGGCCGTAGTAGGGTGCTCCTATAGCGGGCATTAAAATCAGAATGACCGTTAAATGCATTTATGACCATATTTGTGTTTTTGGGTTACCGCTTGTATAGCAATCAGTATCCATCGTGAAATTTCAAAGTGTCCATAATGCACTCAGGTCGCCCCCGACAGAGAGAGGGCCGTAGTAGGGTGTTTCCATAGCGGGCATTAATATCAGAATGACCCTTAAATGCATTTAGGACCATATTTGAATTTTTGGGTTACCAGATGCACGTTTTCAATCACCAGGTGCACGGTTTCAATCACCAGGTGCACGGCTCTATTTCCTCCTCCAGCACTTGTCAAACAGTCCATAAAGCACCCAGGACGGCCCTGAGTGAAAGAGGGCCGTAGTAGGGTGCTCCTATAGCGGGCATTAAAATCAGAATGACCGTTAAATGCATTTATGACCATATTTGTGTTTTTGGGTTACCAGATGCACGGTTTCAATCACCAGGTGCACGGCTCTATTTCCTCCTCCAGCACTTGTCAAACAGTCCATAAAGCACCCAGGACGGCCCTGAGTGAAAGAGGGCCGTAGTAGGGTGCTCCTATAGCGGGCATTAAAATCAGAATGACCGTTAAATGCATTTATGACCATATTTGTGTTTTTGGGTTACCAGATGCACGGTTTCAATCACCAGGTGCACGGCTCTATTTCCTCCTCCAGCACTTGTCAAACAGTCCATAAAGCACCCAGGACGGCCCTGAGTGAAAGAGGGCCGTAGTAGGGTGCTCCTATAGCGGGCATTAAAATCAGAATGACCGTTAAATGCATTTATGACCATATTTGTGTTTTTGGGTTACCGCTTGTATAGCAATCAGTATCCATCGTGAAATTTCAAAGTGTCCATAATGCACTCAGGTCGCCCCCGACAGAGAGAGGGCCGTAGTAGGGTGTTTCCATAGCGGGCATTAATATCAGAATGACCCTTAAATGCATTTAGGACCATATTTGAATTTTTGGGTTACCAGATGCACGTTTTCAATCACCAGGTGCACGGTTTCAATCACCAGGTGCACGGCTCTATTTCCTCCTCCAGCACTTGTCAAACAGTCCATAAAGCACCCAGGACGGCCCTGAGTGAAAGAGGGCCGTAGTAGGGTGCTCCTATAGCGGGCATTAAAATCAGAATGACCGTTAAATGCATTTATGACCATATTTGTGTTTTTGGGTTACCAGATGCACGGTTTCAATCACCAGGTGCACGGCTCTATTTCCTCCTCCAGCACTTGTCAAACAGTCCATAAAGCACCCAGGACGGCCCTGAGTGAAAGAGGGCCGTAGTAGGGTGCTCCTATAGCGGGCATTAAAATCAGAATGACCGTTAAATGCATTTATGACCATATTTGTGTTTTTGGGTTACCGCTTGTATAGCAATCAGTATCCATCGTGAAATTTCAAAGTGTCCATAATGCACTCAGGTCGCCCCCGACAGAGAGAGGGCCGTAGTAGGGTGTTTCCATAGCGGGCATTAATATCAGAATGACCCTTAAATGCATTTAGGACCATATTTGAATTTTTGGGTTACCAGATGCACGTTTTCAATCACCAGGTGCACGGTTTCAATCACCAGGTGCACGGCTCTATTTCCTCCTCCAGCACTTGTCAAACAGTCCATAAAGCACCCAGGACGGCCCTGAGTGAAAGAGGGCCGTAGTAGGGTGCTCCTATAGCGGGCATTAAAATCAGAATGACCGTTAAATGCATTTATGACCATATTTGTGTTTTTGGGTTACCAGATGCACGGTTTCAATCACCAGGTGCACGGCTCTATTTCCTCCTCCAGCACTTGTCAAACAGTCCATAAAGCACCCAGGACGGCCCTGAGTGAAAGAGGGCCGTAGTAGGGTGCTCCTATAGCGGGCATTAAAATCAGAATGACCGTTAAATGCATTTATGACCATATTTGTGTTTTTGGGTTACCAGATGCACGGTTTCAATCACCAGGTGCACGGCTCTATTTCCTCCTCCAGCACTTGTCAAACAGTCCATAAAGCACCCAGGACGGCCCTGAGTGAAAGAGGGCCGTAGTAGGGTGCTCCTATAGCGGGCATTAAAATCAGAATGACCGTTAAATGCATTTATGACCATATTTGTGTTTTTGGGTTACCGCTTGTATAGCAATCAGTATCCATCGTGAAATTTCAAAGTGTCCATAATGCACTCAGGTCGCCCCCGACAGAGAGAGGGCCGTAGTAGGGTGTTTCCATAGCGGGCATTAATATCAGAATGACCCTTAAATGCATTTAGGACCATATTTGAATTTTTGGGTTACCAGATGCACGTTTTCAATCACCAGGTGCACGGTTTCAATCACCAGGTGCACGGCTCTATTTCCTCCTCCAGCACTTGTCAAACAGTCCATAAAGCACCCAGGACGGCCCTGAGTGAAAGAGGGCCGTAGTAGGGTGCTCCTATAGCGGGCATTAAAATCAGAATGACCGTTAAATGCATTTATGACCATATTTGTGTTTTTGGGTTACCAGATGCACGGTTTCAATCACCAGGTGCACGGCTCTATTTCCTCCTCCAGCACTTGTCAAACAGTCCATAAAGCACCCAGGACGGCCCTGAGTGAAAGAGGGCCGTAGTAGGGTGCTCCTATAGCGGGCATTAAAATCAGAATGACCGTTAAATGCATTTATGACCATATTTGTGTTTTTGGGTTACCGCTTGTATAGCAATCAGTATCCATCGTGAAATTTCAAAGTGTCCATAATGCACTCAGGTCGCCCCCGACAGAGAGAGGGCCGTAGTAGGGTGTTTCCATAGCGGGCATTAATATCAGAATGACCCTTAAATGCATTTAGGACCATATTTGAATTTTTGGGTTACCAGATGCACGTTTTCAATCACCAGGTGCACGGTTTCAATCACCAGGTGCACGGCTCTATTTCCTCCTCCAGCACTTGTCAAACAGTCCATAAAGCACCCAGGACGGCC
>NW_022263765.1:17500-22500 GCF_002021735.2 Oncorhynchus kisutch
GGCTTGGCCAGGAAACCTACCCCGAGCGCCGGAGTTAGAGGGACTGGTAGGATGATGCGAGTTTGGGGGTGAGAGGCAGTGATGAGAAGCGCCTGTCACTTGTGGCAGGAAAAGGACTCTCCTGCGCTCCCGAGAGGTCCTGTAGGATCTCTGCTGAGTGATCAGGGGACGGTGCACTCGGATGATAAGACAAGGGATCATCGTCCGAGGCCTGGTAGGAGACTACTAGGGGTGCTCTTTGAAAGATGGAGCTTCTACACTAGGAAACCTGAACTCGACCATTCGCGTGTCATGAAACCAGCCCCTAACACCGAAGCGTTCACTGGGGAGTATGGTAGAATGGATGTAGTGAGTGATTGGTTCAAGGAAACTTGACTGAATCCTAGCCACTATACAACCAGGGAAATGTATTCGAAACATTTTCCGACCCAGAGTGTCCAAACTGGGGGACCAAACGTGGACCCACGCATGCTACTCCAAGGGCATGGTAGTGAGGAGCAAAGCTTGGAGGCAAACGAGAAGGATAAGCAGAAGCGAAAAATAAATACAGTTCAATCGAGCGAACACGTGAAGCGAACGTGTAAATCCAAGCATTGCTTGGTAAATGATGGGTTGTGGATTTCCGGACCCAGGGGGGAGAGTGGCTCTCCTCCTCGCAAAATAGTAATTTGCGGAAAAGCATCCTTCCAGGATAAGTCTCATGCCTCGGGCCCAGATCCCCCTAATGACCTTACAGGGAAGGAGGACGTGGACTCGGTGGCGCCCCAGTGTGTCGGCGAATCAAAGACGCCTACCCCAGAAGCAAGGGACGGGGGTAGGAATGTCGTGCTGCCACCACAGCCAGCTCAAGCGGCCCAAGTTGCCACGGTCAGCAGACAAGGGACAGGACTCATACCTAGTACCCTGCTGGTATCGATCCCCGTCCGCGACCTAAGATGCGGACTATGTGAAAAGCCACTCGGGGCCATCGGAGCGACAGTGAAACACTACAAGGTGGTTCATCCGAAGGTAACAGTGGTGTATGGGTGTAGTGTCTGTGGGAAGTCCAGTAAAAACAGCCACTCCATCTCCTGTCATGTTCCAAAGTGTAAGGGAGTGATGGGGGCGGGAGGAGAGGCGGGTGGTGACCACGGCTGTGGTCACTGCCCAAAAAGCTTCGCAACGGTTATGGGACTGACCCAGCACAAGAGGCACCAACACATGGAAGTCTACTGTCGCGAGAAGGAGGGGAAAGTGCCTGCTAGAAAAAAGGGGAAAAGTGTGAGAACAGACCTCGAGAGGAAGGAGGAAGAGAGAGAAGTGAAGAGGCTGTTGGAAGAGCTGGCCGGGGAGCAAAAAGTTAACAGGCTAATAGCGGAGAGCCTGGGAAACGGGAGAACTGCTGAGCAGGTGAGGCAGATAAGACGTAGAATGGGACGGGAAGAAATGCGTAAGGACGAAGCCAAGGGAGCATGCGACAGAACGATTCTGGTCGAAATGCTGCCCAAACCGGGGAGGCCATCAACACCCCAAAATGCCATCCGGAATATGCTCCGTGAGAGGCTAGTTGGGGATGCAACCAAGGATGGCGTCCTGATTGGCAAGGTCCGATTGTCCCTAAGGGGGGTGGAGCGAAACCCAGCTTTGCTCAATACGTCAGCTCTGGAACTGCAACGGTTGTTAAGGGGTGGACGAAGGGCTCGGAATCCGAACAACCCGCCGAGCGGACGCAAGACCGCATTACCAAGTGAAAGGATAATGGTTCAGAAGCTAACTGAGTACGGAGTAGTACAAAAAATGTTTCTGAAGGACCAAACCAAGTTGAGCAAGAGAATTCTGGATGGTGATGTTAGCGGTGCGAAAGTCGCACCATCTCTCGAGATTGCCTTGGCTTTCAAGAGGCGGTGGGAGGTGACTGAGAACTACTATGGGCTTGGACGGTTCAGGTCGGCGGGGGAAGCGGTGAACGGCGAATTTGGTTCCCTCGTTTCGGCAGCCGAGGTACGTGAAAACCTGGGGGCAATAAAGAGCGGTACAGCAGCTGGGCCAGATGGGGTAACCAGAGCGGCAATACTTAAGTGGGACCCCACTGGTGCGAAATTGGCCGAAACCTTCTCCATATGGTTGACTACGGGCACCCTGCCGGGGCCCTTCAAGGAATGCAGAACTACCCTGATACCCAAGTCCAGTGATCCGGGGGTGCTCACCCAGGTGGCTGGGTGGAGACCGCTTACTATCGGGTCGGTGGTCTTGAGGCTATACTCTCGTATCTTGACACACAGACTGGCGCGGGCGTGCCCCATTAGCCCGCGACAGAGAGGATTCATATCCTCACCTGGGTGTTCGGAAAACCTGATGATCTTGGATGGATTAATCAGGCAGAGTTGGGCGAGTGGCGAGAGGCTGGCCGTGGTGTTAGTGGACTTTGCGCGTGCATTTGACTCAGTGAGTCATGTGCACATCCTGGAGGCGCTCAGGCAGAGAGGGCTCGACGAACATATCATTGGAGTCGTAGGTGACTCGTACACCGGTGTAACGACCACAATAAAAGTCAGTGGAGAGTTGTCTCCTCCCATTGACGTGAGGGTCGGTGTCAAGCAGGGAGACCCGATGTCCCCACTGCTTTTTAATCTGGCGCTAGATCCAATGATGGAAACACTCGAACGATGCGGCCAGGGGTACCGATTGGGTGATCAGCAGGTCACGACCCTAGCTTTTGCCGATGATCTGGTCTTGGTGAGCGGCTCTTGGGATGGTATGGCACACAATATTCTGATTCTGGAAGAATTTTGTCGATTGACGGGGCTGAGGATTCAGCCCAAGAAATGTCACGGTTTTCTCATTCAGAAGACCCTAAAGGCGCGATCGGTGAACCGCTGTGTACCCTGGATAATGTGTGGAGAAGATCTGCACATGGTCGGGCCGGGGGAGTCGGTTGCGTACTTGGGCATGATGGTGAGTCCGTGGCTCGGCATTATGGAGCCAGAACCTGTCGAGCGACTCCGTAACTGGATAAGCTCGATTGGGCGGTCACCGCTGAAGCCTTCACAGAAGGTGAGAATGTTGGTTGTCTATGCGGTGCCGAGGATGGTTTATCGGGGTGACCACGGCGGGCTGGGGGCAGGAGTACTATCGGTACTGGATGGGATGATCAGGAAAGCAGTGAAGGAGTGGCTCCACCTTCCAATGAGTACCTGTAACGGGCTGCTCTACGCGAGAAACCAAGACGGTGGGCTTGGTGTGACAAGGCTAGCGCGTGTAATCCCATCCATCCAAGTCAGAAGGGTCTACCGCTTATGGCATTCAGAAGATGCTGTAACGCGGCTAGTCACCCGCAGGACCGTTAAAGCAAATGAGTATCTCGGTATGTGGTTGAGAGCCGGTGGGAACAAGGCAAGTCTGCCACCCCTCGAAGCGGTAATAGGAGGGGCTGTACAGGGTACAGAACCCACCGGGTCGGTGAAGCCGAAAAGCCCAGCCCCGCCAAGCTGGAGGCAGGAAGAGTTCCTGAGATGGCAGGGACTAGAATCGCAAGGAGTAGGGGTGCAAATCTTTGGCAGGGACAAAAACAGTAATCACTGGTTGGCAAAGCCGGAAGCCTATGGTTTCAGGCAGCGCCACTATATTGCAGGTCTCCAGCTAAGAGCGAATGTATACCCGACTCGCGAGGCGTTGACTAGGGGAAGGCAAGACCTACCAAAGACTTGTCGACACTGTCTATCGGAAACTGAATCCTGCTCGCATATTCTCGGACAATGCCCTGCAGTAAAGGATAGTCGCATTGTGCGGCATCACAAACTGTGTGAATTGTTAGCAAATGAAGCCGAAAGCGCCGGATGGAGCGTCACCAGGGAAATGTGCTGCAGGACCCGTGCTGGGGCACTGCGGCGCCCAGACCTGGTGTGCGTGAAAGAGGGTAATGCTTTGGTGGTGGATGTTACGGTGCGATACGAGCTGGCCTTCGATACGTTGAAGGTCGCGGCGGCCGAGAAAGTTGCTCGTTACACCCCGATTACTCAGTATGTTAAAGCGGCCCTGAAGGTTAGGAAAGTCGAGGTGTATGGCTTCCCGCTTGGAGCGAGAGGCAAGTGGCCGGTGGACAACAATAAGGTGATCCGAGCCTTGGGAGTGAGTAGCAGTAGAGAGAAGCGGCTGGCCAAACTGTTCAGCAGAAGGGCTCTCCTGTACTCCCTGGACGTCCTTAGGGACTTCTACAGGGTGGATGGGGCAACAGAGGACTCAGATGATCAGAGCGAGGAGGATCTGTCTGAGGCCTGGTAGGAGACTACCAGGAGAAGCCCGCCGGTGGATGGGGGCTGGTTCACTGGAGCCCCTAAACTCTGCCATGCGCTCGGTCAAGTTGCCATTACCGCTGCGACTCGAACGAAACCCTAGCCTGCTAGAGATCCAGGGCGAGCTTGGCCCCTGGGACATTGGGACGGTTGAAGCCCCTCCACGGCGTGCTGTGGGGAGGCGACAATGACGAGTCATGATGTACGGAAGGAATACCCAACAGGTTGGGTAGAGTGAGCTAAGTGAAACGATACGGGGTGGAGATAAAGGCCGGGTAGGATGACCTGGGGAACAGCCAAGGTGAGTGGGTTACGAACAGTAGGACCAGCGGAGCCAGGAGTCCAGCAAGGTGAGTAAGTCCTGAGAGGTGATTTATCATGCTCAATGAAGGCACAAGGCCGCTCAGAAATCTACAGATGACCAGAGCGGCCGCAAGTGAACAGGTGGGCGATATGTGACTATATACAAGTTAAGTCAAGAGGGCTCCCTTGGAAGGATGGTAAGGTGGTAAGGCAAGGAAGACCTGTTCCCCTAGACAGGCACGTAATCTGGGAGTGATGGTACAGAATCCATCCCGTTGGATTGGGATGTCCAAGACACTGAGAACGGCTGGCTAAGCGTTCTGCGGTGTCAGTCTGACCACAGATAGCTGTGGTGTAACAAATTTATTTGCGTTCTCTGCTTGCTTGGGCAGCTCTGAACCGCGTGGTTCGAATCGAACGCCGCCT
>NW_022263765.1:27500-43619 GCF_002021735.2 Oncorhynchus kisutch
TGGTTAGGGGTGTTTGGCCTTTAGGCCTGTATGTCCCTTCATCCCATGAGAGAGAGTTTAGCCTTTTAAGCCTCTCTGTGTCCTCTCATTCCCAGAAAAAGTCATTTTACCGGTTAGGTCAAATAAGGCCTTGAGGCCTGTTTGTGACCTCTGATGCCCAGATAGAGGCATATAACCTGGTTAGGGGTGTTTGGCCTTTAGGCCTGTATGTCCCTTCATCCCATGAGAGAGAGTTTAACTTTTTAAGCCTCTCTGTGTCTTCTTATTCATAATCTTTTAATTTTTGGGTTACCGCTTGTATAGCAATCAGTATCCATCGTGAAATTTCAAAGTGTCCATAATGCACTCAGGTCGCCCCCGACAGAGAGAGGGCCGTAGTAGGGTGTTTCCATAGCGGGCATTAATATCAGAATGACCCTTAAATGCATTTAGGACCATATTTGAATTTTTGGGTTACCAGATGCACGTTTTCAATCACCAGGTGCACGGTTTCAATCACCAGGTGCACGGCTCTATTTCCTCCTCCAGCACTTGTCAAACAGTCCATAAAGCACCCAGGACGGCCCTGAGTGAAAGAGGGCCGTAGTAGGGTGCTCCTATAGCGGGCATTAAAATCAGAATGACCGTTAAATGCATTTATGACCATATTTGTGTTTTTGGGTTACCAGATGCACGGTTTCAATCACCAGGTGCACGGCTCTATTTCCTCCTCCAGCACTTGTCAAACAGTCCATAAAGCACCCAGGACGGCCCTGAGTGAAAGAGGGCCGTAGTAGGGTGCTCCTATAGCGGGCATTAAAATCAGAATGACCGTTAAATGCATTTATGACCATATTTGTGTTTTTGGGTTACCAGATGCACGGTTTCAATCACCAGGTGCACGGCTCTATTTCCTCCTCCAGCACTTGTCAAACAGTCCATAAAGCACCCAGGACGGCCCTGAGTGAAAGAGGGCCGTAGTAGGGTGCTCCTATAGCGGGCATTAAAATCAGAATGACCGTTAAATGCATTTATGACCATATTTGTGTTTTTGGGTTACCAGATGCACGGTTTCAATCACCAGGTGCACGGCTCTATTTCCTCCTCCAGCACTTGTCAAACAGTCCATAAAGCACCCAGGACGGCCCTGAGTGAAAGAGGGCCGTAGTAGGGTGCTCCTATAGCGGGCATTAAAATCAGAATGACCGTTAAATGCATTTATGACCATATTTGTGTTTTTGGGTTACCGCTTGTATAGCAATCAGTATCCATCGTGAAATTTCAAAGTGTCCATAATGCACTCAGGTCGCCCCCGACAGAGAGAGGGCCGTAGTAGGGTGTTTCCATAGCGGGCATTAATATCAGAATGACCCTTAAATGCATTTAGGACCATATTTGAATTTTTGGGTTACCAGATGCACGTTTTCAATCACCAGGTGCACGGTTTCAATCACCAGGTGCACGGCTCTATTTCCTCCTCCAGCACTTGTCAAACAGTCCATAAAGCACCCAGGACGGCCCTGAGTGAAAGAGGGCCGTAGTAGGGTGCTCCTATAGCGGGCATTAAAATCAGAATGACCGTTAAATGCATTTATGACCATATTTGTGTTTTTGGGTTACCAGATGCACGGTTTCAATCACCAGGTGCACGGCTCTATTTCCTCCTCCAGCACTTGTCAAACAGTCCATAAAGCACCCAGGACGGCCCTGAGTGAAAGAGGGCCGTAGTAGGGTGCTCCTATAGCGGGCATTAAAATCAGAATGACCGTTAAATGCATTTATGACCATATTTGTGTTTTTGGGTTACCGCTTGTATAGCAATCAGTATCCATCGTGAAATTTCAAAGTGTCCATAATGCACTCAGGTCGCCCCCGACAGAGAGAGGGCCGTAGTAGGGTGTTTCCATAGCGGGCATTAATATCAGAATGACCCTTAAATGCATTTAGGACCATATTTGAATTTTTGGGTTACCAGATGCACGTTTTCAATCACCAGGTGCACGGTTTCAATCACCAGGTGCACGGCTCTATTTCCTCCTCCAGCACTTGTCAAACAGTCCATAAAGCACCCAGGACGGCCCTGAGTGAAAGAGGGCCGTAGTAGGGTGCTCCTATAGCGGGCATTAAAATCAGAATGACCGTTAAATGCATTTATGACCATATTTGTGTTTTTGGGTTACCAGATGCACGGTTTCAATCACCAGGTGCACGGCTCTATTTCCTCCTCCAGCACTTGTCAAACAGTCCATAAAGCACCCAGGACGGCCCTGAGTGAAAGAGGGCCGTAGTAGGGTGCTCCTATAGCGGGCATTAAAATCAGAATGACCGTTAAATGCATTTATGACCATATTTGTGTTTTTGGGTTACCAGATGCACGGTTTCAATCACCAGGTGCACGGCTCTATTTCCTCCTCCAGCACTTGTCAAACAGTCCATAAAGCACCCAGGACGGCCCTGAGTGAAAGAGGGCCGTAGTAGGGTGCTCCTATAGCGGGCATTAAAATCAGAATGACCGTTAAATGCATTTATGACCATATTTGTGTTTTTGGGTTACCGCTTGTATAGCAATCAGTATCCATCGTGAAATTTCAAAGTGTCCATAATGCACTCAGGTCGCCCCCGACAGAGAGAGGGCCGTAGTAGGGTGTTTCCATAGCGGGCATTAATATCAGAATGACCCTTAAATGCATTTAGGACCATATTTGAATTTTTGGGTTACCAGATGCACGTTTTCAATCACCAGGTGCACGGTTTCAATCACCAGGTGCACGGCTCTATTTCCTCCTCCAGCACTTGTCAAACAGTCCATAAAGCACCCAGGACGGCCCTGAGTGAAAGAGGGCCGTAGTAGGGTGCTCCTATAGCGGGCATTAAAATCAGAATGACCGTTAAATGCATTTATGACCATATTTGTGTTTTTGGGTTACCAGATGCACGGTTTCAATCACCAGGTGCACGGCTCTATTTCCTCCTCCAGCACTTGTCAAACAGTCCATAAAGCACCCAGGACGGCCCTGAGTGAAAGAGGGCCGTAGTAGGGTGCTCCTATAGCGGGCATTAAAATCAGAATGACCGTTAAATGCATTTATGACCATATTTGTGTTTTTGGGTTACCAGATGCACGGTTTCAATCACCAGGTGCACGGCTCTATTTCCTCCTCCAGCACTTGTCAAACAGTCCATAAAGCACCCAGGACGGCCCTGAGTGAAAGAGGGCCGTAGTAGGGTGCTCCTATAGCGGGCATTAAAATCAGAATGACCGTTAAATGCATTTATGACCATATTTGTGTTTTTGGGTTACCGCTTGTATAGCAATCAGTATCCATCGTGAAATTTCAAAGTGTCCATAATGCACTCAGGTCGCCCCCGACAGAGAGAGGGCCGTAGTAGGGTGTTTCCATAGCGGGCATTAATATCAGAATGACCCTTAAATGCATTTAGGACCATATTTGAATTTTTGGGTTACCAGATGCACGTTTTCAATCACCAGGTGCACGGTTTCAATCACCAGGTGCACGGCTCTATTTCCTCCTCCAGCACTTGTCAAACAGTCCATAAAGCACCCAGGACGGCCCTGAGTGAAAGAGGGCCGTAGTAGGGTGCTCCTATAGCGGGCATTAAAATCAGAATGACCGTTAAATGCATTTATGACCATATTTGTGTTTTTGGGTTACCAGATGCACGGTTTCAATCACCAGGTGCACGGCTCTATTTCCTCCTCCAGCACTTGTCAAACAGTCCATAAAGCACCCAGGACGGCCCTGAGTGAAAGAGGGCCGTAGTAGGGTGCTCCTATAGCGGGCATTAAAATCAGAATGACCGTTAAATGCATTTATGACCATATTTGTGTTTTTGGGTTACCGCTTGTATAGCAATCAGTATCCATCGTGAAATTTCAAAGTGTCCATAATGCACTCAGGTCGCCCCCGACAGAGAGAGGGCCGTAGTAGGGTGTTTCCATAGCGGGCATTAATATCAGAATGACCCTTAAATGCATTTAGGACCATATTTGAATTTTTGGGTTACCAGATGCACGTTTTCAATCACCAGGTGCACGGTTTCAATCACCAGGTGCACGGCTCTATTTCCTCCTCCAGCACTTGTCAAACAGTCCATAAAGCACCCAGGACGGCCCTGAGTGAAAGAGGGCCGTAGTAGGGTGCTCCTATAGCGGGCATTAAAATCAGAATGACCGTTAAATGCATTTATGACCATATTTGTGTTTTTGGGTTACCAGATGCACGGTTTCAATCACCAGGTGCACGGCTCTATTTCCTCCTCCAGCACTTGTCAAACAGTCCATAAAGCACCCAGGACGGCCCTGAGTGAAAGAGGGCCGTAGTAGGGTGCTCCTATAGCGGGCATTAAAATCAGAATGACCGTTAAATGCATTTATGACCATATTTGTGTTTTTGGGTTACCGCTTGTATAGCAATCAGTATCCATCGTGAAATTTCAAAGTGTCCATAATGCACTCAGGTCGCCCCCGACAGAGAGAGGGCCGTAGTAGGGTGTTTCCATAGCGGGCATTAATATCAGAATGACCCTTAAATGCATTTAGGACCATATTTGAATTTTTGGGTTACCAGATGCACGTTTTCAATCACCAGGTGCACGGTTTCAATCACCAGGTGCACGGCTCTATTTCCTCCTCCAGCACTTGTCAAACAGTCCATAAAGCACCCAGGACGGCCCTGAGTGAAAGAGGGCCGTAGTAGGGTGCTCCTATAGCGGGCATTAAAATCAGAATGACCGTTAAATGCATTTATGACCATATTTGTGTTTTTGGGTTACCAGATGCACGGTTTCAATCACCAGGTGCACGGCTCTATTTCCTCCTCCAGCACTTGTCAAACAGTCCATAAAGCACCCAGGACGGCCCTGAGTGAAAGAGGGCCGTAGTAGGGTGCTCCTATAGCGGGCATTAAAATCAGAATGACCGTTAAATGCATTTATGACCATATTTGTGTTTTTGGGTTACCAGATGCACGGTTTCAATCACCAGGTGCACGGCTCTATTTCCTCCTCCAGCACTTGTCAAACAGTCCATAAAGCACCCAGGACGGCCCTGAGTGAAAGAGGGCCGTAGTAGGGTGCTCCTATAGCGGGCATTAAAATCAGAATGACCGTTAAATGCATTTATGACCATATTTGTGTTTTTGGGTTACCGCTTGTATAGCAATCAGTATCCATCGTGAAATTTCAAAGTGTCCATAATGCACTCAGGTCGCCCCCGACAGAGAGAGGGCCGTAGTAGGGTGTTTCCATAGCGGGCATTAATATCAGAATGACCCTTAAATGCATTTAGGACCATATTTGAATTTTTGGGTTACCAGATGCACGTTTTCAATCACCAGGTGCACGGTTTCAATCACCAGGTGCACGGCTCTATTTCCTCCTCCAGCACTTGTCAAACAGTCCATAAAGCACCCAGGACGGCCCTGAGTGAAAGAGGGCCGTAGTAGGGTGCTCCTATAGCGGGCATTAAAATCAGAATGACCGTTAAATGCATTTATGACCATATTTGTGTTTTTGGGTTACCAGATGCACGGTTTCAATCACCAGGTGCACGGCTCTATTTCCTCCTCCAGCACTTGTCAAACAGTCCATAAAGCACCCAGGACGGCCCTGAGTGAAAGAGGGCCGTAGTAGGGTGCTCCTATAGCGGGCATTAAAATCAGAATGACCGTTAAATGCATTTATGACCATATTTGTGTTTTTGGGTTACCGCTTGTATAGCAATCAGTATCCATCGTGAAATTTCAAAGTGTCCATAATGCACTCAGGTCGCCCCCGACAGAGAGAGGGCCGTAGTAGGGTGTTTCCATAGCGGGCATTAATATCAGAATGACCCTTAAATGCATTTAGGACCATATTTGAATTTTTGGGTTACCAGATGCACGTTTTCAATCACCAGGTGCACGGTTTCAATCACCAGGTGCACGGCTCTATTTCCTCCTCCAGCACTTGTCAAACAGTCCATAAAGCACCCAGGACGGCCCTGAGTGAAAGAGGGCCGTAGTAGGGTGCTCCTATAGCGGGCATTAAAATCAGAATGACCGTTAAATGCATTTATGACCATATTTGTGTTTTTGGGTTACCAGATGCACGGTTTCAATCACCAGGTGCACGGCTCTATTTCCTCCTCCAGCACTTGTCAAACAGTCCATAAAGCACCCAGGACGGCCCTGAGTGAAAGAGGGCCGTAGTAGGGTGCTCCTATAGCGGGCATTAAAATCAGAATGACCGTTAAATGCATTTATGACCATATTTGTGTTTTTGGGTTACCGCTTGTATAGCAATCAGTATCCATCGTGAAATTTCAAAGTGTCCATAATGCACTCAGGTCGCCCCCGACAGAGAGAGGGCCGTAGTAGGGTGTTTCCATAGCGGGCATTAATATCAGAATGACCCTTAAATGCATTTAGGACCATATTTGAATTTTTGGGTTACCAGATGCACGTTTTCAATCACCAGGTGCACGGTTTCAATCACCAGGTGCACGGCTCTATTTCCTCCTCCAGCACTTGTCAAACAGTCCATAAAGCACCCAGGACGGCCCTGAGTGAAAGAGGGCCGTAGTAGGGTGCTCCTATAGCGGGCATTAAAATCAGAATGACCGTTAAATGCATTTATGACCATATTTGTGTTTTTGGGTTACCAGATGCACGGTTTCAATCACCAGGTGCACGGCTCTATTTCCTCCTCCAGCACTTGTCAAACAGTCCATAAAGCACCCAGGACGGCCCTGAGTGAAAGAGGGCCGTAGTAGGGTGCTCCTATAGCGGGCATTAAAATCAGAATGACCGTTAAATGCATTTATGACCATATTTGTGTTTTTGGGTTACCGCTTGTATAGCAATCAGTATCCATCGTGAAATTTCAAAGTGTCCATAATGCACTCAGGTCGCCCCCGACAGAGAGAGGGCCGTAGTAGGGTGTTTCCATAGCGGGCATTAATATCAGAATGACCCTTAAATGCATTTAGGACCATATTTGAATTTTTGGGTTACCAGATGCACGTTTTCAATCACCAGGTGCACGGTTTCAATCACCAGGTGCACGGCTCTATTTCCTCCTCCAGCACTTGTCAAACAGTCCATAAAGCACCCAGGACGGCCCTGAGTGAAAGAGGGCCGTAGTAGGGTGCTCCTATAGCGGGCATTAAAATCAGAATGACCGTTAAATGCATTTATGACCATATTTGTGTTTTTGGGTTACCAGATGCACGGTTTCAATCACCAGGTGCACGGCTCTATTTCCTCCTCCAGCACTTGTCAAACAGTCCATAAAGCACCCAGGACGGCCCTGAGTGAAAGAGGGCCGTAGTAGGGTGCTCCTATAGCGGGCATTAAAATCAGAATGACCGTTAAATGCATTTATGACCATATTTGTGTTTTTGGGTTACCAGATGCACGGTTTCAATCACCAGGTGCACGGCTCTATTTCCTCCTCCAGCACTTGTCAAACAGTCCATAAAGCACCCAGGACGGCCCTGAGTGAAAGAGGGCCGTAGTAGGGTGCTCCTATAGCGGGCATTAAAATCAGAATGACCGTTAAATGCATTTATGACCATATTTGTGTTTTTGGGTTACCGCTTGTATAGCAATCAGTATCCATCGTGAAATTTCAAAGTGTCCATAATGCACTCAGGTCGCCCCCGACAGAGAGAGGGCCGTAGTAGGGTGTTTCCATAGCGGGCATTAATATCAGAATGACCCTTAAATGCATTTAGGACCATATTTGAATTTTTGGGTTACCAGATGCACGTTTTCAATCACCAGGTGCACGGTTTCAATCACCAGGTGCACGGCTCTATTTCCTCCTCCAGCACTTGTCAAACAGTCCATAAAGCACCCAGGACGGCCCTGAGTGAAAGAGGGCCGTAGTAGGGTGCTCCTATAGCGGGCATTAAAATCAGAATGACCGTTAAATGCATTTATGACCATATTTGTGTTTTTGGGTTACCAGATGCACGGTTTCAATCACCAGGTGCACGGCTCTATTTCCTCCTCCAGCACTTGTCAAACAGTCCATAAAGCACCCAGGACGGCCCTGAGTGAAAGAGGGCCGTAGTAGGGTGCTCCTATAGCGGGCATTAAAATCAGAATGACCGTTAAATGCATTTATGACCATATTTGTGTTTTTGGGTTACCGCTTGTATAGCAATCAGTATCCATCGTGAAATTTCAAAGTGTCCATAATGCACTCAGGTCGCCCCCGACAGAGAGAGGGCCGTAGTAGGGTGTTTCCATAGCGGGCATTAATATCAGAATGACCCTTAAATGCATTTAGGACCATATTTGAATTTTTGGGTTACCAGATGCACGTTTTCAATCACCAGGTGCACGGTTTCAATCACCAGGTGCACGGCTCTATTTCCTCCTCCAGCACTTGTCAAACAGTCCATAAAGCACCCAGGACGGCCCTGAGTGAAAGAGGGCCGTAGTAGGGTGCTCCTATAGCGGGCATTAAAATCAGAATGACCGTTAAATGCATTTATGACCATATTTGTGTTTTTGGGTTACCAGATGCACGGTTTCAATCACCAGGTGCACGGCTCTATTTCCTCCTCCAGCACTTGTCAAACAGTCCATAAAGCACCCAGGACGGCCCTGAGTGAAAGAGGGCCGTAGTAGGGTGCTCCTATAGCGGGCATTAAAATCAGAATGACCGTTAAATGCATTTATGACCATATTTGTGTTTTGGGTTACCAGATGCACGGTTTCAATCACCAGGTGCACGGCTCTATTTCCTCCTCCAGCACTTGTCAAACAGTCCATAAAGCACCCAGGACGGCCCTGAGTGAAAGAGGGCCGTAGTAGGGTGCTCCTATAGCGGGCATTAAAATCAGAATGACCGTTAAATGCATTTATGACCATATTTGTGTTTTTGGGTTACCGCTTGTATAGCAATCAGTATCCATCGTGAAATTTCAAAGTGTCCATAATGCACTCAGGTCGCCCCCGACAGAGAGAGGGCCGTAGTAGGGTGTTTCCATAGCGGGCATTAATATCAGAATGACCCTTAAATGCATTTAGGACCATATTTGAATTTTTGGGTTACCAGATGCACGTTTTCAATCACCAGGTGCACGGTTTCAATCACCAGGTGCACGGCTCTATTTCCTCCTCCAGCACTTGTCAAACAGTCCATAAAGCACCCAGGACGGCCCTGAGTGAAAGAGGGCCGTAGTAGGGTGCTCCTATAGCGGGCATTAAAATCAGAATGACCGTTAAATGCATTTATGACCATATTTGTGTTTTTGGGTTACCAGATGCACGGTTTCAATCACCAGGTGCACGGCTCTATTTCCTCCTCCAGCACTTGTCAAACAGTCCATAAAGCACCCAGGACGGCCCTGAGTGAAAGAGGGCCGTAGTAGGGTGCTCCTATAGCGGGCATTAAAATCAGAATGACCGTTAAATGCATTTATGACCATATTTGTGTTTTTGGGTTACCGCTTGTATAGCAATCAGTATCCATCGTGAAATTTCAAAGTGTCCATAATGCACTCAGGTCGCCCCCGACAGAGAGAGGGCCGTAGTAGGGTGTTTCATAGCGGGCATTAATATCAGAATGACCCTTAAATGCATTTAGGACCATATTTGAATTTTTGGGTTACCAGATGCACGTTTTCAATCACCAGGTGCACGGTTTCAATCACCAGGTGCACGGCTCTATTTCCTCCTCCAGCACTTGTCAAACAGTCCATAAAGCACCCAGACGGCCTGAGTGAAAGAGGGCCGTAGTAGGGTGCTCCTATAGCGGGCATTAAAATCAGAATGACCGTTAATGCATTTATGACCATATTTGTGTTTTTGGGTTACAGATGCACGGTTTCAATCACCAGGTGCACGGCTCTAATTCCTCCTCCAGCACTTGTCAAACAGTCCATAAAGCACCCAGAGGACGGCCCTGAGTGAAAGAGGGCCGTAGTAGGGTGCTCCTATAGCGGGCATTAAAATCAGAATGACCCGTTAAATGCATTTATGACCATATTGGTGTTTTTGGGTTACCAGATGCACGGTTTCAATCACCAGGTGCACGGCTCTATTTCCTCCTCCAGCACTTGTCAAACAGTCCATAAAGCACCCAGGACGGCCCTGAGTGAAAGAGGGCCGTAGTAGGGTGCTCCTATAGCGGGCATTAAAATCAGAATGACCGTTAAATGCATTTATGACCATATTGTGTTTTTGGGTTACCGCTTGTTATAGCAATCAGTATCCATCGTGAATTTCAAAGTGTCCATAATGCACTCAGGTCGCCCCCGACAGAGAGAGGGCCGTAGTAGGGTGTTCCATAGCGGGCATTAAGTATCAGAATGACCCTTAAATGCATTTAGGACCATATTTGAATTTTTGGGTTACCAGATGCACGTTTTCAATCACCAGGTGCACGGTTTCAATCACCAGGTGCACGGCTCTATTTCCTCCTCCAGCACTTGTCAAACAGTCCATAAAGCACCCAGGACGGCCCTGAGTGAAAGAGGGCCGTAGTAGGGTGCTCCTATAGCGGGCATTAAAATCAGAATGACCGTTAAATGCATTTATGACCATATTTGTGTTTTTGGGTTACCAGATGCACGGTTTCAATCACCAGGTGCACGGCTCTATTTCCTCCTCCAGCACTTGTCAAACAGTCCATAAAGCACCCAGGACGGCCCTGAGTGAAAGAGGGCCGTAGTAGGGTGCTCCTATAGCGGGCATTAAAATCAGAATGACCGTTAAATGCATTTATGACCATATTTGTGTTTTTGGGTTACCGCTTGTATAGCAATCAGTATCCATCGTGAAATTTCAAAGTGTCCATAATGCACTCAGGTCGCCCCCGACAGAGAGAGGGCCGTAGTAGGGTGTTTCCATAGCGGGCATTAATATCAGAATGACCCTTAAATGCATTTAGGACCATATTTGAATTTTTGGGTTACCAGATGCACGTTTTCAATCACCAGGTGCACGGTTTCAATCACCAGGTGCACGGCTCTATTTCCTCCTCCAGCACTTGTCAAACAGTCCATAAAGCACCCAGGACGGCCCTGAGTGAAAGAGGGCCGTAGTAGGGTGCTCCTATAGCGGCATTAAATCAGAATGACCGTTAAATGCATTTATGACCATATTGTGTTTTTGGGTTACCAGATGCACGTTTCAATCACCAGGTGCACGGCTCTATTTCCTCCTCCAGCACTTGTCAAACAGTCCATAAAGCACCCAGGACGGCCCTGAGTGAAAGAGGGCCGTAGTAGGGTGCTCTAGCGGGCATTAAAATCAGAATGACCGTTAAATGCATTATGACATATTTGTGTTTTTGGGTTACCAGAATGCACGGTTCATCAACCAGGTGCACGGCTTCTATTTCCTCCTCCAGCACTTGTCAAACAGTCCATAAAGCACCCAGGACGGCCCTGAGTGAAAGAGGCCGTAGTAGGGTGCTCCTATAGCGGGCATTAAAATCAGAATGACCGTTAAATGCATTTATGACCATATTTGTGTTTTGGGTTACCGCTTGTATAGCAATCAGTATCCATCGTGAAATTTCAAAGTGTCCATAATGCACTCAGGTCGCCCCCGACAGAGAGAGGGCCGTAGTAGGGTGTTTCCATAGCGGGCATTAATATCAGAATGACCCTTAAATGCATTTAGGACCATATTTGAATTTTTGGGTTACCAGATGCACGTTTTCAATCACCAGGTGCACGGTTTCAATCACCAGGTGCACGGCTCTATTTCCTCCTCCAGCACTTGTCAAACAGTCCATAAAGCACCCAGGACGGCCCTGAGTGAAAGAGGGCCGTAGTAGGGTGCTCCTATAGCGGGCATTAAATCAGAATGACCGTTAAATGCATTTATGACCATATTTGTGTTTTGGGTTACCAGATGCACGGTTTCAATCACCAGGTGCACGGCTCTATTTCCTCCTCCAGCACTTGTCAAACAGTCCATAAAGCACCCAGGACGGCCCTGAGTGAAAGAGGGCCGTAGTAGGGTGCTCCTATAGCGGGCATTAAAATCAGAATGACCGTTAAATGCATTTATGACCATATTTGTGTTTTTGGGTTACCGCTTGTATAGCAATCAGTATCCATCGTGAAATTTCAAAGTGTCCATAATGCACTCAGGTCGCCCCCGACAGAGAGAGGGCCGTTAGTAGGGTGTTTCCCATAGCGGGCATTAATATCAGAATGACCCTTAAATGCATTTAGGACCATATTTGAATTTTTGGGTTACCAGATGCACGTTTTCAATCACCAGGTGCACGGTTTCAATCACCAGGTGCACGGCTCTATTTCCTCCTCCAGCACTTGTCAAACAGTCCATAAAGCACCCAGGACGGCCCTGAGTGAAAGAGGGCCGTAGTAGGTGCTCCTATAGCGGCATTAAAATCAGAATGACCGTTAAATGCATTTATGACCATATTTGTGTTTTTGGGTTACCAGATGCACGGTTCAATCACCAGGTGCACGGCTCTATTTCCTCCTCCAGCACTTGTCAAACAGTCCATAAAGCACCCAGGACGGCCCTGAGTGAAAAGAGGGCCGTAGTAGGGTGCTCTATAGCGGGCATTGAAAATCAGAATGACCGTAAATTGCATTTATGACCATATTTGTGTTTTTGGGTTACCAGATGCACGGTTTCAATCACCAGGTGCACGGCTCTATTTCCTCCTCCAGCACTGTCAAACAGTCCATAAAGCACCCAGACGGCCCTGAGTGAAAGAGGGCCGTAGGTAGGGTGCTCCTAAGCGGGCATTAAAATCAGAATGACCGTTAAATGCATTTATGACCATATTTGTGTTTTTGGGTTACCGCTGTATAGCAATCAGATATCATCGTGAAATTTCAAAGTGTCCATAATGCACTCAGGTCGCCCCGACAGAGAGAGGGCCGTAGTAGGGTGTTTCCATAGCGGCATTAATATCAGAATGACCCTTAAATGCATTAGGACCATATTTGAATTTTGGGTTACAGATGCACGTTTTCAATCACCAGGTGCACGGTTTCAATCACCAGGTGCACGGCTCTATTTCCTCCTCCAGCACTTGTCAAACAGTCCATAAAGCACCCAGGACGGCCCTGAGTGAAAGAGGGCCGTAGGTAGGGTGCTCCTATAGCGGGCATTAAATCAGAATGACCGTTAAATGCATTTATGACCATATTTGTGTTTTGGGTTACCAGATGCACGGTTTCAATCACCAGGTGCACGGCTCTATTTCCTCCTCCAGCACTTGTCAAAACAGTCCATAAAGCACCCAGGACGGCCCTGAGTGAAAGAGGGCCGTAGTAGGGTGCTCCCTATAGCGGGCATTAAAATCAGAATGACCGTTAAATGCATTTATGACCATATTTTGTGTTTTTTGGGTTACCGCTTGTATAGCATCAGTATCCATCGTGAAATTCAAAGTGTCCATAATGCACTCAGGTCGCCCCCGACAGAGAGAGGCCGTAGTAGGGTGTTTCCATAGGCGGGCATTTAATATCAGAATGACCCTTAAATGCATTAGGACCATATTTGAATTTTTGGGTTACCAGATGCACGTTTCAATCACCAGGTGCACGGTTCAATCACCAGGTGCACGGCTCTATTTCCTCCTTCCAGCACTTGTCAAACAGTCCATAAAGCACCAGGACGGCCCTGAGTGAAAGAGGGCCGTAGTAGGGTGCTCCTATAGCGGGCATTAAAATCAGAATGACCGTTAAATGCATTTATGACCATATTTGTGTTTTGGTTACCGCTTGTATAGCAATCAGTATCCATCGTGAAATTTCAAAGTGTCCATAATGCACTTCAGGTCGCCCCCGACAGAGAGAGGGGCCGTAGTAGGGTGTTTCCATAGCGGGCATTAATATCAGAATGACCCTTAATGCATTTAGACCATATTTGAATTTTGGGTTACCAGATGCACGTTTCAATCACCAGGTGCACGGTTTCAATCACCAGGTGCACGGCTCTATTTCCTCCTCCAGCACTTGTCAACAGTCATAAAGCACCCAGGACGGCCTGAGTGAAAGAGGGCCGTAGTAGGGTGCTCCTATAGCGGGCATAAAATCAGAATGACCGTTAAATGCATTTATGACCATATTTGTGTTTTGGGTTACCAGATGCACGGTTTCAATCACCAGGTGCACGGCTCTATTCTACTCCAGCACTTGTCAAACAGTCCATAAAGCACCAGACGGCCCTGAGTGAAAGAGGCCGTAGTATGGGTGCTCCTATAGGGGCATTAAAATCAGGAATGACCGTTAAATGCATTTATGACCATATTTGTGTTTTTGGGTTACCAGATGCACGGTTTCAATCACCAGGTGCACGGCTCTTATTTCCTCCTCCAGCACTTGTCAAACAGTCCATAAGCACCCAGGACGGCCCTTGATGAAAGAGGGCCGTAGTAGGGTGCTCCTATAGCGGCATTAAAATCAGAATGACGCGTTAAATGCATTTATGACCATATTTGTGTTTTGGGTTACCGCTTGTATAGCAATCAGTATCCATCGTGAATTTTAAACAGTAAATAAAGCACTCAGGACGGGCCCCCATTGATAGAGGGCCGTAGTAGGGTGCTCCCATAGCGGCATGGATGTCTGGAACACCTGCAAGTGTATTTAGAACCATATTTGAATTTTTGGGTTACCAGGATGCACGTTTTCAATCACCAGGTGCACGGCTTTGAAAAGTGTGGACTCTGCCATTTTCCCGACCAATTTCTTGTATTTTCAAAAAATGATTAAAAATACTTCCCGAAGGGCTAGAGGTCCCCAAATTTCGTCTCATACCCTCTCTCGTGATGGGCAACAATTGCCGCATATCAAAAACATTTCGCATCCATAGGCACCTATGTTTCCTGTAACATTCACTTTTTCCAAAAACTTAAAACACGATTTTCTATTAAAATGTTTTATACAAAAAACGGTTTAATTAAATGTAAATGCTCGTCTATATGTGCCCTTTCGTTTTAAAAACCCCCATCCAGATTGGGATGTGTACTTTCTGATTTATTCAGCGTTTGTGTTTAACCGAATTTACCCCCAATTTCGGGGCGGACATACACCCTGTGCGGTTCCGGGATTATATCGATAAATTGGCCTGATCGTCAATGACACACTCGGGGGTGGGTCGACCAGACAGGTACCGGCGCGAAATCAGAAACCTGGTTTTTGACAACAAGACTTCCATGTCCTAGAGAGACGGGGGTGGTGCCAAACTGATCAGGCCGAATAGAAAATAAGTACTGGGTACTTTTGAGGGATGTGAGCCCCTCGGAACCATGGTAATTCGGACATTTGCCGCCGGCGTCCGATTTAGTGGTTGGAACAGACCCTTCGGCGTCCGATTTATCCTAACTTTTGAGCCACGTTTCCCAGCTTGGTGATGGGAGGATATTGAGCTCTGCCCCGGCAGTTGTTCTATCCCAGCTATTACCTTGTGGGTTTGGTTCATCAATGACCATGGTTCTGGTCCAATGAAGGTGCCAATCCTTCGGCGACTGATTGGTGGTTGTTTAGTCCCGGTGAGGGCTAGCTCTCCAGTCCAGTCCCATACTTGTTTCACGGTGCGTCTCCATGGTTGTCCTCTGTTGTCCAGGGAGTTAATTTCCTCTGACTGATTTGCATTCGTTTTCCACCTGGGAGGGACTCTATCGGCCGGCCTTTGGCTGGTGTTCTGATGGATGTTCCCTCCCGACCCAAGTGGATTTGCCTCTATCGGGGGAGCCCCTTTCGGAAACGTTTGTCCCCTAATTTCGATACGCTCCAGCCGCGCAAAGTTCGTGCGAATTCGAGCCGAACTGTCTGACCAAGTGGCCCTTCATTGGTGTTCCGGTGCGGGGAGTGGCACACTCAGGCTGCGAAGCATGTGGTGTTGGTCATCCCGTAACGCATCGGCGCCAGAAGCACGTTTTCTCAAACCCTGTCTTTAAACGTGGACCTACCTGGTTGACCCAAGCGGTCTGTCCGAGGTTGTGGTTCCTTTTGCCCAGTTGATGGCGTTCCGAATAGGCGCTCCGGCTAGACAAGAGACCTCTCGAGCGGCGCCCCGGCACCTGTGGCTCCGGCCATGGGCAGTTCAGGGCCTCCCTGCTGGGCCAGGCCTCCTCCCCTGACGGGATAGGACTGGTCCCTGGTTGTTGTTTGCTTAGTGTGCCCAG
>NW_022263766.1:0-12500 GCF_002021735.2 Oncorhynchus kisutch
ACTTAGTTTCATTTTCTAGGTAGTGTAGAGGCATCTTGTCTTTACAAGCATATCAATACGATCGCCTATAACAGCAATTTTGTTGTTGTTGTTTCTTGGTATTTTACTGCTTTCACTACTGTAGAATTTATCGTATTTAACATGTAAAATAAAATTGGATATTTTTCTAAGCCCCTCCCCCCTTTTTTTTTTAAAACAAACAGGCCAGTTTGGACCACATTGTTCCTGTCACCATTTTAATGATGTAATGATTCTAGTTTCATTGGTGGAGTTTTAAACACTTGATCGGTGTATTTAAATCATAGAAGAATGTCATTGTTTTTAGGAGAGCAGCTCGATTTAGTCAAGACTAATAGTAAGAGGTTTGTGTAATGTCGTGTTAGTAAAGAAGGTGTTGTGTAATGTGGTGTTAGTGTATGTAAGAGGTGTATGTGTAATGTTGTGTTAGTGTATGTAAGAGGTGTTGTGTAATGTTGTGTTAGTGTATGTAAGAGGTGTTGTGTAATGTGTGTTAGTGTATGTAAGAGGTGTTGTGTAATGTTGTGTTAGTGTATGTAAGAGGTGTTGTGTAATGTTGTGTAGTAAGAGGTTTTATGTAATGTCGTGTTAGTAAGAGGTGTTGTGTAATGTGGTGTTAGTGTATGTAAGAGGTGTTGTGTAATGTTGTGTTAGTGTATGTAAGAGGTGTTGTGTAATGTTGTGTTAGTGTATGTAAGAGGTGTTGTGTAATGTTGTGTTAGGTAAGAGGTTTTGTGTAATGTCGTGTTAGTAAGCAGGTGTTGTGTAATGTGGTGTTAGTGTATGTAAGAGGTGTTGTGTAATGTTGTGTTAGTGTATGTAAGAGGTGTTGTGTAATGTTGTGTTAGTGTATGTAAGAGGTGTTGTGTAATGTGTGTTAGTAAGAGGTTTTGTGTATGTCGTGTTAGTAAGAGGTGTTGTGTATGTGGTGTTAGTGTATGTAAGAGGTGTTGTGTAATGTTGTGTTAGTGTATGTAAGAGGTGTTGTGTAATATTGTGTTAGTGTATGTAAGAGGTGTTGTGTAATGTTGTGTTAGTAAGAGGTGTTGTGTAATGTTGTGTAAGAGGTTTTGTGTAATGGTTGTGTTAGTAAGAGTTTTGTGGTATGTTGTGTAAGAGGTTTTGTGTAATGTTGTGTAAGAGGTGTTGTGTAATGTTGTGTTAGTAAGAGGTTTTGTGTAATGTTGTGTTAGTAAGAGGTGTTGTGTAATGTTGTGTTAGTAAGAGGTTTTGTGTAATGTTGTGTTAGTAAGAGGTTTGTGTAATGTTGTGTTAGTGTTAGTAAGAGGTTTTGTGTAATGTTGTGTTAGTAGAGGTGTTGTGTATGTTGTGTTGTAAGAGGTTTTGTGTAATGTTGTGTTAGTAAGAGGTTTTGTGGCATGTTGTGTTAGTAAGAGGTTTTGTGTAATGTGTGTTAGTAAGAGGTTTTGTGTAATGTTGTGTTAGTAAGAGGTTTTGTGTAATGTTGGTGTAGTAAGAGGTTTTGTGTAATGTTGGTTAGTAAGAGGTTTTGTGTAATGTCGTGTTAGTAAAGAGGTTTTGTGTAATGTTGTGTTAGTGAAGAGGTTTGGTGTAATGTTGTGTTAGTAAGAGTTTTGTGTAATGTTGTGTTAGTAAGAGGTTTGTGTAATGTGTTAGTAAGAGGTTTGTGTCATGTTGTGTTAGTGATGTAAGGAGGTTTTGTTAATGTTGTGTAAGAGGTTTTGTGTAATGTCGTGTTAGTAAAGGTTTGTTGTAATGTTGTGTAAGAGGTTTTGTGTAATGTTTGTAGTAAGAGGTTTTGTGAAGTGTTGTGTTAGTAAGAGGTTCGTGTAATGTTGTTAGTAAGAGGTTTCGTGTAATGTTGTGTTAGTAGAGGGTTTTTGTTAATGTCGGTGTTTAGTAAAAGGTTTTGGTTAATGTCTGTATTAAGAGATTTTGATGTAATGTTTATGTAAGAGTTTGTGTAATGTTGTGTTAGTAAGAGGTGTTGTGTAATGTCGTGTAGTAAGAGTTTTGTGTAATGTCGTGTTAGTAAGAGGTGTTGTGTAATGTTGTGTTTGTGTATGTAAGAGGTGTTGTGTAATGTTGTGTTAGTAAGAGGTTTGTTTAATGTCGGTTGGGTAAGAGGTTTTGTTGTAATGTTGTGTTAGTAAGAGGTGTTGTGTAATGTCGTGTTAGTAAGAGGTGTTGTGTAATGTTGTGTTAGTAGAGGTTTTGTGTAATGTCGTGTTAGTAAGAGTTTTGTGTAATGTTGTGTTAGTAGAGGTTTGGGTTGTAATGTTGTGTTAGTAAGAGGTTTGGTTGTACTGTTGTGTTAGTAAGAGGTTTTGTGTAATTGTTAGTAGAGGTTTTGTGTCATGTTGTGTTAGTGTATGAAGAGGTTTTGTGTAATGTTGTGTAAGAGGTTTTGTGTAATGTTGTGTTAGTAAAAGGTTTTTGTGTAATGTTGTGTAAGGTTTGTGTAATGTTGTGTTAGTAAGAGGTTTGTGTAATGTTTGTGTTAGTAAGAGGTTTCGTGTAATGTTGTGTTAGTAAGAGGTTTCGTGTAATGTTGTGTTAGTAAGAGGTTTTGTGTAATGTCGTGTTAGTAAGAGGTTTTGTGTAATGTTGTGTTAGTAAGAGGTTTTGTGTAATGTTCTGTTAGTCCAGAGGTTTGTGTAATGTTTTGTTAGTAAGAGGTTTGTGTAATGTTGTTTGTAAAAGGTTTTGTGTAATGTCGTGTTAGTAAGAGGTTTTGTGTATGTCTGTTAGTCAGAGGTTTGTGTAATGTTGTGTTAGTAAGAGGTTTTGTGTAATGTTGTGTTAGTAAAAGGTTTGTGAATGTCGTGTTAGTAAGAGGTTTTGTGTAATGTTGTGTTAGTAAGAGGTTTTGTGTAATGTCGTGTTAGTAAGAGGTGTTGTGTAATGTTGTGTTAGTAAGAGGTGTTGTGTAATGTCGTGTTAGTAAGAGGTTTTGTGTAATGTCGTGTTAGTAAGAGGTGTTGTGTAATGTTGTGTTGTGTATGTAAGAGGTGTTGTGTAATGTTGTGTTAGTAAGAGGTTTTGTTTAATGTCGTGTTAGTAAGAGGTTTTGTGTAATGTTGTGTTAGTAAGAGGTGTTGTGTAATGTCGTGTTAGTAAGAGGTGTTGTGTAATGTTGTGTTAGTAAGAGGTTTTGTGTAATGTTGTGTAATGTGTTAGTAAGAGGTTTTGTGTAATGTTGTGTTAGTAAGAGGTTTTGTGTAATGTTGTGTTAGTAAGAGGTTTTGTGTAATGTTGTGTTAGTAAGAGGTTTTGTGTAATGTTGTGTTAGTGTATGTAAGAGGTTTTGTGTAATGTCGTGTTAGTAAGAGGTTTTGTGTAATGTTGTGTTAGTGTATGTAAGAGGTTTTGTGTAATGTTGTGTTAGTAAGAGGTTTTGTGTAATGTTGTGTTAGTAAGAGGTTTTGTGTAATGTTGTGTAAGAGGTTTTGTGTAATGTTGTGTTAGTGTATGTAAGAGGTTTCGTGTAATGTCGTGTTAGTAAGAGGTTTTGTGTAATGTTGTGTTAGTGTATGTAAGAGGTTTTGTGTAATGTTGTGTTAGTAAGAGGTTTTGTGTAATGTTGTGTTAGTAAGAGGTTTTGTGTAATGTCGTGTTAGTAAGAGGTTTTGTGTAATGTCGTGTTAGTAAGAGGTTTTGTGTAATGTTGTGTTAGTAAGAGGTTTTGTGTAATGTTGTGTTAGTAAGAGGTTTTGTGTAATGTTGTGTAAGAGGTTTTGTGTAATGTTGTGTTAGTGTATGTAAGAGGTTTTGTGTAATGTTGTGTTAGAAAGAGGTTTGTGTAATGTTGTGTTAGTAAGAGGTTTTGTGTAATGTTGTGTTAGTAAGAGGTTTTGTGTAATGTTGTGTTAGTGTATGTAAGAGGTTTTGTGTAATGTTGTGTTAGTAAGAGGTTTTGTGTAATGTTGTGTTAGTAAGAGGTTTTGTGTAATGTTGTGTTAGTAAGAGGTTTTGTGTAATGTTGTGTTAGTAAGAGGTTTTGTGTAATGTTGTGTTAGTAAGAGGTTTTGTGTAATGTTGTGTTAGTGTATGTAAGAGGTGTTGTGTAATGCCGTGTTAGTCAGAGGTTTTGTGTAATGCCGTGTTAGTCAGAGGTTTTGTGTAATGTTGTGTTAGTAAGAGGTTTTGTGTAATGTTGTGTTAGTAAGAGGTGTTGTGTAATGTTGTGTTAGTAAGAGGTTTTGTGTAATGTTGTGTTAGTAAGAGGTTTTGTGTAATGTTGTGTTAGTAAGAGGTTTTGTGTAATGTTGTGTTAGTAAGAGGTGTTGTGTAATGTTGTGTTAGTAAGAGGTGTTGTGTAATGTCGTGTTAGTAAGAGGTTTGGTGTAATGTTGTGTTAGTGTATGTAAGAGGTGTTGTGTAATGTTGTGTATGTAAGAGGTTTCGTGTAATGTTGTGTTAGTAAGAGGTTTTGTGTAATGTTGTGTTAGTGTATGTAAGAGGTGTTGTGTAATGTTGTGTTAGTAAGAGGTTTGTGTAATGTCGTGTTAGTAAGAGGTTTTGTGTAATGTTGTGTTAGTGTATGTAAGAGGTGTTGTGTAATGTCGTGTTAGTAAGAGGTTTTGTGTAATGTTGTGTTAGTGTATGTAAGAGGTGTTGTGTAATGTTGTGTTAGTAAGAGGTTTTGTGTAATGTTGTGTTAGTAAGAGGTTTTGTGTAATGTTGTGTTAGTAAGAGGTTTTGTGTAATGTTGTGTTAGTAAGAGGTTTTGTGTAATGTTGTGTATGTAAGAGGTGTTGTGTAATGTTGTGTTAGTGTATGTAAGAGGTTTTGTGTAATGTCGTGTTAGTAAGAGGTTTTGTGTAATGTTGTGTTAGTAAGAGGTTTGGTGTAATGTTGTGTTAGTAAGAGGTTTTGTGTAATGTTGTGTTAGTAAGAGGTTTTGTGTAATGTCGTGTTAGTAAGAGGTTTTGTGTAATGTTGTGTTAGTAAGAGGTTTTGTGTAATGTTGTGTATGTAAGAGGTTTTGTGTAATGTTGTGTTAGTAAGAGAGTTTTGTGTAATGTTGTGTTAGTAAGAGGTGTTGTGTAATGTTGTGTTAGTAAGAGGTTTTGTGTAATGTCGTGTTAGTAAGAGGTTTTGTGTAATGTTGTGTTAGTAAGAGGTTTTGTGTAATGTTGTGTTAGTAAGAGGTTTTGTGTAATGTGTTAGTAAGAGGTGTTGTGTATGTTGTGTTAGTGTATGTAAGAGGTGTTGTGTAATGTTGTGTTAGTAAGAGGGTTTGTGTAATGTTGTGTTAGTGTATGTAAGAGGTGTTTGTGTAATGTTGTGTTAGTAAGAGGTTTTGTGTAATGTTGTGTTAGTGTATGTAAGAGGTTTTGTGTAATGTTGTGTTAGTAAGAGGTTTTGTGTAATGTTGTGTTAGTAAGAGGTTTTGTGTAATGTTGTGTTAGTGTTAGTAAGAGGTTTGTGTAATGTTGTGTTAGTAAGAGGTTTTGTGTATGTTGTGTTAGTAAGAGGTGTTGTGTAATGTTGTGTATGTAAGAGGTGTTGTGTAATGTTGTGTTAGTAGAGGTTTTGTGTAATGTTGTGTTAGTGTTATGTAAGAGGTGTTGTGTAATGTTGTGTTAGTAAGAGGTTTTGTGTAATGTTGTGTTAGTAAGAGGTTTTGTGTAATGTTGTGTTAGTGTATGTAAGAGGTTTTGTGTAATGTTGTGTTAGTAAGAGGTGGTTGTGTAATGTTGTGTTAGTAAGAGGTTTTGTGTAATGTTTGTTAGTAAGAGGTTTTGTGTAATGTTGTGTTAGTAGAGGTGTTGTGTAATGTTGTGTTAGTAAGAGGTTTTGTGTAATGTTGTGTTAGTAAGAGGTTTTGTGTAATGTTGTGTTAGTAAGAGGTTTTGTGTAATGTTGTGTTAGTAAGAGGTTTGTGTAATGTTGTGTTAGTAAGAGGTTTTGTGTAATGTTGTGTTAGTAAGAGGTTTTGTGTAATGTTGTGTTAGTGTATGTAAGAGGGTTTTGTGTAATGCCGTGTTAGTAAGAGGTGTTGTGTAATGTTGTGTTAGTAAGAGGTTTTGTGTAATGTTGTGTTAGTAAGAGGTTTTGTGTAATGTTGTGTTAGTAAGAGGTTTTGTGTAATGTTGTGTTAGTAAGAGGTTTTGTGTAATGTTGTGTTAGTGTATGTAAGAGGTGTTGTGTAATGTTGTGTTAGTAAGAGGTTTGGTGTAATGTTGTGTTAGTAAGAGGTTTTGTGTAATGCCGTGTTAGTGTATGTAAGAGGTGTTGTGTTAGTCAGAGGTTTTGTCTTTAACGTTGTTTCCCCCATTGCTGCTAATGGACCAGGCCTCTCTCTGTCGGTGTCTATTTAAATTAATCCAGGATTCATAAATGTTTTTAATTGAATTTTCAATTTTAGTCCTAAGAAACATTATATGACTAATAACATGGATATTCAAATCAATAGAATATTATTATATTATATTTTAATGATGTTATAATCCAAATGAATGAAAACAATAACAACAACAACAACTTGGTTATGTTGTTTACTAAAAACAGACAAGACGCCTCCTCCGATCCCTGTCAACCACAGGTGGTTGGTGGCACCTTAATTACGGGAGGACGGGACGTGTGGTAATGGCTGAAGTTAATAGTTAAACACACACACACACGTGCGCACGGCACGCATACACGCACACACACACACACACACACGCACGCACGCACGTACACACACACACACACGGACACACACACGCACGCACACACGCACACACACACGCACGCACACACGCACGCACGTACGCACACACGCACGAACACACACACGCACGCACACGCACACATGCATGCACGCACGCATGCACACACACACGCACAAGCACACACACAATCACAAATACACACACACACACACACACCATTACTATGTGCCTGCACCTACAGCGCTGTGTTCTGGTCTGAGTGTGTGTGTGTGTGGTTAACGAGCGAGGTCAGAGGCACATGGTAATGAGGTCAGAGGTGAAATACTTCATGAATACTAGTGAGGACTACTAGATAGAACTGTCAGTGGTATGAATACTAGGGAGGACTGTCAGTGGTATGAATACTAGGGAGGACTACTAGATAGAACTGTCAGTGGTATGAATACTAGTGAGGACTACTAGATAGAACTGTCAGTGGTATGAATACTAGGGAGGACTGTCAGTGGTATGAATACTAGGGAGGACTACTAGATAGAACTGTCAGTGGTATGAATACTAGGGAGGACTACTAGATAGAACTGTCAGTGGTATGAATACTAGGGAGGACTACTAGATATAACTGTCAGTAGTATGAATACTAGATATAACTGTCAGTGGTATGAATACTAGATAGAACTGTCAGTGGTATGAATACTAGGGAGGACTACTAGATAGAACTGTCAGTGGTATGAATACTAGGGAGGACTACTAGATAGAACTGTCAGTGGTATGAATACTAGGGAGGACTACTAGATAGAACTGTCAGTGGTATGAATACTAGGGAGGACTACTAGATAGAACTGTCAGTGGTATGAATACTAGGGAGGACTACTAGATAGAACTGTCAGTGGTATGAATACTAGGGAGGACTACTAGATAGAACTGTCAGTGGTATGAATACTAGGGAGGACTACTAGATAGAACTGTCAGTGGTATGAATACTAGGGAGGACTACTAGATAGAACTGTCAGTGGTATGAATACTAGGGAGGACTACTAGATAGAACTGTCAGTAGTATTTATACTAGGGAGGACTACTAGATAGAACTGTCAGTGGTATGAATACTAGGGAGGACTACTAGATAGAACTGTCAGTAGTATTTATACTAGGGAGGACTACTAGATAGAACTGTCAGTGGTATGAATACTAGGGAGGACTACTAGATAGAACTGTCAGTGGTATTTATACTAGGGAGGACTACTAGATAGAACTGTCAGTGGTATTTATACTAGGGAGGACTACTAGATAGAACTGTCAGTGGTATGAATACTAGGGAGGACTACTAGATAGAACTGTCAGTGGTATGAATACTAGGGAGGACTACTAGATAGAACTGTCAGTGGTATGAATACTAGGGAGGACTACTAGATAGAACTGTCAGTGGTATGAATACTAGATAGAACTGTCAGTGGTATGAATACTAGATAGAACTGTCAGTGGTATGAATACTAGGGAGGACTACTAGATAGAACTGTCAGTGGTATGAATACTAGGGAGGACTACTAGATAGAACTGTCAGTGGTATGAATACTAGTGAGGACTACTAGATAGAACTGTCAGTGGTATGAATACTAGGGAGGACTACTAGATAGAACTGTCAGTGGTATGAATACTAGGGAGGACTGCTAGATAGAACTGTCAGTGGTATGAATACTAGGGAGGACTGTCAGTGGTATGAATACTAGGGAGGACTACTAGATAGAACTGTCAGTGGTATGAATACTAGGGAGGACTACTAGATAGAACTGTCAGTGGTATGAATACTAGATAGAACTGTCAGTGGTATGAATACTAGGGAGGACTACTAGATAGAACTGTCAGTGGTATGAATACTAGGGAGGACTACTAGATAGAACTGTCAGTGGTATGAATACTAGGGAGGACTACTAGATAGAACTGTCAGTGGTATGAATACTAGTGAGGACTACTAGATAGAACTGTCAGTGGTATGAATACTAGGGAGGACTACTAGATAGAACTGTCAGTGGTATGAATACTAGGGAGGACTACTAGATAGAACTGTCAGTGGTATGAATACTAGGGAGGACTACTAGATAGAACTGTCAGTGGTATGAATACTAGGGAGGACTGTCAGTGGTATGAATACTAGGGAGGACTGTCAGAGGAATGAATACTAGGGAGGATTGTCAGTGGTATGAATACTAGGGAGGACTGTCAGTGGTATGAATACTAGGGAGGACTACTAGATAGAACTGTCAGTGGTATGAATACTAGGGAGGACTGTCAGTGGTATGAATACTAGGGAGGACTACTAGATAGAACTGTCAGTGGTATGAATACTAGGGAGGACTATTAGATAGAACTGTCAGTAGTATGAATACTAGGGAGGACTACTAGATAGAACTGTCAGTGGTATGAATACTAGGGAGGACTACTAGATAGAACTGTCAGTGGTATTTATACTAGGGAGGACTACTAGATAGAACTGTCAGTAGTATGAATACTAGGGAGGACTACTAGATAGAACTGTCAGTGGTATGAATACTAGGGAGGACTACTAGATAGAACTGTCAGTGGTATGAATACTAGGGAGGACTACTAGATAGAACTGTCAGTGGTATGAATACTAGGGAGGACTACTAGATAGAACTGTCAGTGGTATGAATACTAGGGAGGACTACTAGATAGAACTGTCAGTGGTATGAATACTAGGGAGGACTACTAGATAGAACTGTCAGTGGTATGAATACTAGGGAGGACTACTAGATAGAACTGTCAGTGGTATAAATACTAGGGAGGACTACTAGATAGAACTGTCAGTGGTATGAATACTAGGGAGGACTACTAGATATAACTGTCAGTAGTATGAATACTAGGGAGGACTACTAGATATAACTGTCAGTGGTATGAATACTAGGGAGGACTACTAGATAGAACTGTCAGTGGTATGAATACTAGGGAGGACTACTAGATAGAACTGTCAGTGGTATGAATACTAGGGAGGATTGTCAGTGGTATGAATACTAGGGAGGACTACTAGATAGAACTGTCAGTGGTATGAATACTAGGGAGGACTACTAGATAGAACTGTCAGTGGTATGAATACTAGGGAGGACTGTCAGTGGTATGAATACTAGGGAGGACTGTAATCCACAAACCATCTGTCAGTAGTATGAATACTAGGGAGGACTGTAATCCACAAACCATCTGTCAGTGGTATGAATACTAGGGAGGACTGTCAGTAGTATGAATACTAGGGAGGACTGTCAGTAGTATGAATACTAGGGAGGACTGTCAGTGGTATGAATACTAGGGAGGACTGTAATCCACAAACCATCTGTCAGTAGTATGAATACTAGGGAGGACTACTAGATAGAACTGTCAGTGGTATGAATACTAGGGAGGACTACTAGATAGAACTGTCAGTGGTATGAATACTAGGGAGGACTACTAGATAGAACTGTCAGTGGTATGAATACTAGGGAGGACTACTAGATAGAACTGTCAGTGGTATGAATACTAGGGAGGACTACTAGATAGAACTGTCAGTGGTATGAATACTAGGGAGGACTGTCAGTGGTATGAATACTAGGGAGGACTGTCAGAGGAATGAATACTAGGGAGGATTGTCAGTGGTATGAATACTAGGGAGGACTGTCAGTGGTATGAATACTAGGGAGGACTACTAGATAGAACTGTCAGTGGTATGAATACTAGGGAGGACTGTCAGTGGTATGAATACTAGGGAGGACTACTAGATAGAACTGTCAGTGGTATGAATACTAGGGAGGACTATTAGATAGAACTGTCAGTAGTATGAATACTAGGGAGGACTACTAGATAGAACTGTCAGTGGTATGAATACTAGGGAGGACTACTAGATAGAACTGTCAGTGGTATTTATACTAGGGAGGACTACTAGATAGAACTGTCAGTAGTATGAATACTAGGGAGGACTACTAGATAGAACTGTCAGTGGTATGAATACTAGGGAGGACTACTAGATAGAACTGTCAGTGGTATGAATACTAGGGAGGACTACTAGATAGAACTGTCAGTGGTATGAATACTAGGGAGGACTACTAGATAGAACTGTCAGTGGTATGAATACTAGGGAGGACTACTAGATAGAACTGTCAGTGGTATGAATACTAGGGAGGACTACTAGATAGAACTGTCAGTGGTATGAATACTAGGGAGGACTACTAGATAGAACTGTCAGTGGTATAAATACTAGGGAGGACTACTAGATAGAACTGTCAGTGGTATGAATACTAGGGAGGACTACTAGATATAACTGTCAGTAGTATGAATACTAGGGAGGACTACTAGATATAACTGTCAGTGGTATGAATACTAGGGAGGACTACTAGATAGAACTGTCAGTGGTATGAATACTAGGGAGGACTACTAGATAGAACTGTCAGTGGTATGAATACTAGGGAGGATTGTCAGTGGTATGAATACTAGGGAGGACTACTAGATAGAACTGTCAGTGGTATGAATACTAGGGAGGACTACTAGATAGAACTGTCAGTGGTATGAATACTAGGGAGGACTGTCAGTGGTATGAATACTAGGGAGGACTGTAATCCACAAACCATCTGTCAGTAGTATGAATACTAGGGAGGACTGTAATCCACAAACCATCTGTCAGTGGTATGAATACTAGGGAGGACTGTCAGTAGTATGAATACTAGGGAGGACTGTCAGTAGTATGAATACTAGGGAGGACTGTCAGTGGTATGAATACTAGGGAGGACTGTAATCCACAAACCATCTGTCAGTAGTATGAATACTAGGGAGGACTGTAATCCACAAACCATCTGTCAGTAGTATGAATACTAGGGAGGACTGTAATCCACAAACCATCTGTCAGTGGTATGAATACTAGGGAGGACTACTAGATAGAACTGTCAGTGGTATGAATACTAGGGAGGACTATTAGATAGAACTGTCAGTAGTATGAATACTAGGGAGGACTACTAGATAGAACTGTCAGTGGTATGAATACTAGGGAGGACTACTAGATAGAACTGTCAGTGGTATTTATACTAGGGAGGACTACTAGATAGAACTGTCAGTAGTATGAATACTAGGGAGGACTACTAGATAGAACTGTCAGTGGTATGAATACTAGGGAGGACTACTAGATAGAACTGTCAGTGGTATGAATACTAGGGAGGACTACTAGATAGAACTGTCAGTGGTATGAATACTAGGGAGGACTACTAGATAGAACTGTCAGTGGTATGAATACTAGGGAGGACTACTAGATAGAACTGTCAGTGGTATGAATACTAGGGAGGACTACTAGATAGAACTGTCAGTGGTATGAATACTAGGGAGGACTACTAGATAGAACTGTCAGTGGTATAAATACTAGGGAGGACTACTAGATAGAACTGTCAGTGGTATGAATACTAGGGAGGACTACTAGATATAACTGTCAGTAGTATGAATACTAGGGAGGACTACTAGATATAACTGTCAGTGGTATGAATACTAGGGAGGACTACTAGATAGAACTGTCAGTGGTATGAATACTAGGGAGGACTACTAGATAGAACTGTCAGTGGTATGAATACTAGGGAGGATTGTCAGTGGTATGAATACTAGGGAGGACTACTAGATAGAACTGTCAGTGGTATGAATACTAGGGAGGACTACTAGATAGAACTGTCAGTGGTATGAATACTAGGGAGGACTGTCAGTGGTATGAATACTAGGGAGGACTGTAATCCACAAACCATCTGTCAGTAGTATGAATACTAGGGAGGACTGTAATCCACAAACCATCTGTCAGTGGTATGAATACTAGGGAGGACTGTCAGTAGT
>NW_022263766.1:17500-43956 GCF_002021735.2 Oncorhynchus kisutch
TGTGTGTGTGTGTGTGTGTGTGTGTGTGTGTGTGTGTGTGTGTGAGAGAGAGAGATGGGTTGGGGTCATTAGGGAAGTTTACAGTGTGTGGAAAACCATCAGCACAACAGGGTAATAAAATCATCACCCTCACTCTCTATATTACACACATCTCACTAATGGACTGGGGGGAGAAGGGAATGAGAGAGAGAGAAAGAGAGAGACAGAGAGAGAGAAAGAGAGAGAGACAGAGAGAGAGAGAGAGAGAGAGAGAGAGAGAGAGAGACAGAGAGAGAGCGAGCGAGAGAGAGACAACACACCATGTACTCACCCTGCACACCCTAATTGACAACCAAACAAACCAAAACAAAGGCAAGGTCTTCTCATGCTTTGTTGATTTAAAAAAAAGCATCTGACTCAATTTGGCATGAGGGTCTGCTATACAAACTGATTGAAAGTGGTGAACATACGACATTATAAAATCCATGTACACAGACAACAAGTGTGCGGTTAAAATTGGCAAAAAACACACACATTTCTTCACACGGCTCGTGGGGTGAGACAGGTTAAGGGTGGGGCAGCTTAAGCCCCACCCTCTTCAACATATTGTCACGCCCTGGTCTTAGTATTTTGTGTTTTCTATAATTATTTTGGTCAGGCCAGGGTGTGACATATTTTGTGTTGTGTTTATGTATGGGTTTTTTTTCGTAGGTTTTGGGATTGTGGCTAGTAGGGGTGTCTAGCATAAGTCTATGGCTGCCTGAGGTTCTCAATCAGAGTCAGGTGATTCTCGTTGTCTCTGATTGGGAACCATATTTAGGTAGCCTGGGTTTCATCGTGGGTGATTGTTCCTGTTCTCTGTGTTAGTTGTCACCAGACAGGCAGGTTTTCACTTTTCCGTTTGTTGTTTTTGTTCATATTTTCATTCATTAAACATGTATCGAACTAACCACGCTGCATTTTGGTCCGACTCCTTCGACGGAAGAATGCCGTAACACGTATATCAATGATTTGGCAAGGGCACTAGAAAAGTCTGCAGCACCCGGCCTCACCCTACTAGAATCTCTGTCCACTCTGGCTCTGTTCACAAACACAAACTCACCCCACAGAGCCCCAGAACAGCAACACAATTAGACCTAAACAAATCATGAGAAAACAAAAAGATAATTACTTGACACATTGGAAAGAATTAACAAAAAAACTGAGCAAACTAGAATGCTATTTGGCCCTAAACAGAGAGTACACAACGGCAGAATACCTGACCACTGTGACTGACCCAAAATTAAGGAAAGCTTTGACTATGTACAGACTCAGTGAGCATAGCCTTGCTATTGAGAAAGGCTGCCGTAGGCAGACATGGCTCTCAAGAGAAGACAGGCTATGTGCTCACTGCCCACAAAATGAGGTGGAAACTGAGCTGCACTTCCTAACCTCCTGCCCAATGTACGACCATATTAGAGAGACATATTTCCCTCAGATTACACAGATCCACAAAGAATTTGAAAACAAATCCAATTTTGATAAACTCCCATAACTACTGGGTGAAATTCCAGTGTGCCATCACAGCAGCAAGATTTGTGACCTGTTGCCACGAGAAAAGGGCAACCAGTGAAGAACACACACCATTGTAAATACAACCCATATTTATGCTTATTTATTTTACCTTGTGTCCTTTAACCATTTGTACATTGTTAGAACACTGTATATATATATAATATGACATTTGTAATGTCTTTATTGTTTTGAAACTTCTGTATGTGTAATGTTTACTGTTAATTTTTATTGTTTATTTCACTTTATATATTCACTTTATATATTATCTACCTCACTTGCTTTGGCAATGTTAACACATGTTTCCCATGCCAATATAAGCCCTTGGATTGAATTGAATTGACAGAGACAGAGACAGAGACAGGGACAGAGATACAGAGAGAGAGAGAGAGACAGAGAGAGAGAGACAGAGAGAGAGAGAGACAGAGAGACAGAGAGAGACAAAGACAGAGAGAGACAAAGACAGAGAGAGACAGAGAGAGAGAGAGAGACAGAGAGAGAGAGACAGAGAGAAGGAGAGATACAGAGAGAGAGAGAGAGAGAGAGAGAGACAGAGAGAGAGAGACAGAGAGAGAGAGAGAGACAGAGAGAGAGAGACAGAGAGAGAGAGACAGAGAGAAGGAGAGATACAGAGAGAGAGAGAGAGAGAGAGAGAGACCTACAGTACCAGATTCTACAGTACCAGATTCTTCAGTACCAGATTCTACAGTACCAGATTCTACAGTACCAGTTATACAGTACCAGTTATACAGTACCAGATTCTACAGTACCAGATTCTACAGTACCAGATTCTACAGTAGCCTCAGATATAGAGAACACTAACTGTGTGCTCCGTCTCTCTCCCCCCCCTCTGTCCGTCTCTCTCTCCTCATCTTGTTTTCAGGTTATTAACTTGTTCAACTACTGAGAGAGAGAGAGACAGATAGACAGAGACAGAGAGACAGAGACAGAGACAGAGAGAGAGACAGAGAGAGAGACAGAGAGAGAGACAGAGACAAACAGAGACAGAGAGAGAGAGAGAGACAGAGAGAGAGAGAGACAGAGCGAGAGACAGAGACAAACAGAGAGAGAGAGATGGAGGGTTAGTTAGTTGCTATGCAACCAGACTGTTCTGTTTGAGTGCACAACCATCCCTTCTGCGCTGAAACCGGATGGGGTCAACACACACACACACACACACACACACTCCTCCAGTCTAGTGTCGGTTATTTCAGTATCTGTTGTCCTCTAATAGAGTTTCTCCTGAGGCGCTAAACTGACTCCATTATATTATTGACTGCTGCTTGACTTAACCCAGCTCTCCTCTTCTCTCTCCCTCCTCCTCCTCTTCTCCCTCCCTCCTCCTCCTCTTCTTCCTTCTCCCCCCTCTCCTCCTCTCCTCCTCCCCTTCTCCACTTCCCTCCCCCTCACCTCCCCTCCTCTTCTTTCTCCCCCCCTCACCTACCCTCCTCCCCTCCTCTCCTCCTCCCCTCCCCTCTCCTCTCCCCTTCTCCACTTCTCTCCCCCTCACCTCCCCTCCTCTCCTCCTCACCCCCTCTGCTCTTCCCCTCTCCTCCACTTCACTCCCCCTCACCTCCCCTCTCCCCTTCTCCTCTCCTCTCCTCCCCTCTCCTCTCCTCTCCCCCTCACCTCCCCTCCTCCTCCCCTCCCCTCTCCTCTTCTCCACTTCTCTCCCCCTCACCTCCCCTCCTCTCCTCCTCTCCCCCTCTCCTCCACTTCACTCCCCTCCTCTCCTCTCCTCTCCTCTCCTCTCCTCTCCTCTCCTCTCCTCTCCTCTCCTCTCCTCTCCTCTCCTCTCCTCTCCTCTCCTCTCCTCTCCTCTCCTCTCCTCTCCTCTCCTCTCCTCTCCTCTCCTCTCCCCCTCACCTCCCCTCTCCCTCCCACTTCTCCCCCTTCTCCTCTCTTCTTTTCTTTCCTCTCCCCTTTCCTCCTCTTCTCCCCTTCTCCTCTTCTCCCCCCCCTCTCCTCCCAACCTTTTTCAAGAGAGAGAGAGAGAGGAGAGGGGGAGAGAGAATTTAGTTCTGCCCAGAGTACCCCTGAAAGACCCCCTCTTGTGTATTTGACCAGTAGACCAATGGCCTCATGAGTCTTCTCACCATGTGGACAGGCCAAGTATCCCCCCTGGGCGTTCTAGTATCCCTGGTTGGAAACCACTGTTTTTTAAAAGATGACCACCTTCCTTCCTGTTTCCTGTTTTCCTGGTCAACTCAAAAGACTTCATGCCACAATAAGTACGGCCCTGTAGCACCTACATCTGGAATCGTGAAGTGAAGAAAGGTTCATCTTGATCGTTTTTACAGTCGTCTCAAAATAAAAACTGTGACATCACTTCCTGATCTCTCTTTTGACGAATATATTCAAGGGACAGCTTTTATATATATCAATATGTACTATATATTACTTGATATATTTATATCAAATATATCAAGACTGCTTCAAGGACAGCTTTTTTTCTCCATCTATTTCCATTCAATCAGATTCTTTTTGGTTCATAAATGATGCAGAAAAATTAATCCATGCTTTTGTCACTTCTAGATTAAACTACTGCTCTACTTCAGTTAGTTGAACACGGCTGAGAGAATCTTGACTAGAATAAAAAATATTTGATCATATTGCTAGCCTCCCTACACTGGCTTCCTGTTAAGGCAAGGGCTGATTTCAAGGTTTTACTGCTAACCTACAAAGCATTACATGGGCTTGCTCCTTACCTATCTCTCTGATTTGGTCCTGCCGTACATACCTACATGTACGCTACGGTCACAAGACGCAGGCCTCCTAATTGTCCCTAGAGTTTCTAAGCAAACAGCTGGAGGCAGGGCTTTCTCTTATAGAGCTCCATTTTTTTGGAATGGTCTGCCTACCCATGTCAGAGACGCAGACTCAGTCTCAACCTTTAAGTCTTTACTGAAGACTCATCTCTTCAGTGGGTCATATGATTAAGTGTAGTCTGGCCCAGCCTTGTCTCAGGATGGTAAGTTGGTGGTTGAAGATATCCCTCTAGTGGTGTGGGGGCTGTGCTTTGGTAAAGTGGGTGGGGTTATATCCTTTCTGTTTGGCCCTGTCCGGAGGTATCATCGGATGGGGCCACAGTGTCTCCTGACCCCTCCTGTCTCAGCCTACAGTATTTATGCTGTAGTAGTTTATGTGTCGGGGGGCTAGGGTCAATCAGTTATATCTGGTGAAAATTCTCCTGTCTTATTTGGTGTCCTGTGTGAATTGAAATATGCTCCCTCTAATTCTCTCTCTCTCCCCTCCTGGAGGACCTGAACCCTGGACCATGCCTCAGGACTACCTGGCATGATGATCTCTCTCTCCCTCCCCTCCCAGAGGACCTGAACCCTGGGACCATGCCTCAGGACTACCTGGCATGATGATCTCTCTCTCTCTCCCCTCCCAGAGGACCTGAACCCTGGGACCATGCCTCAGGACTACCTGGCATGATGATCTCTCTCTCTCCCTCCCCTCCCAGAGGACCTGAACCCTGGGACCATGCCTCAGGACTACCTGGCATGATGATCTCTCTCTCCCTCCCCTCCCAGAGGACCTGAACCCTGGGACCATGCCTCAGGACTACCTGGCATGATGATCTCTCTCTCCCTCCCCTCCCAGAGGACCTGAACCCTGGGACCATGCCTCAGGACTACCTGGCATGATGATCTCTCTCTCTCCCTCCCCTCCCAGAGGACCTGAACCCTGGGACCATGCCTCAGGACTACCTGGCATGATGATCTCTCTCTCCCTCCCCTCCCAGAGGACCTGAACCCTGGGACCATGCCTCAGGACTACCTGGCATGATGATCTCTCTCTCCCTCCCCTCCCAGAGGACCTGAACCCTGGGACCATGCCTCAGGACTACCTGGCATGATGATCTCTCTCTCTCTCTCTCTCTCTCCCTCCCCTCCTGGAGGACCTGAACCCTGGGACCATGCCTCAGGACTACCTGGCATGATGATCTCTCTCTCCCTCCCCTCCCAGAGGACCTGAACCCTGGGACCATGCCTCAGGACTACCTGGCATGATGACTCCTGGCTGCTGCTCCAGTTTCAACTGTTCTATCTGTGAACCCTGACCTGTTCACTGGACATGCAACCTTGTCCCGGACCTGCTGTTTTCATCTCTCTCTCTCTCACCTGCTGTGCTGACCTCTGAATGCTCGGCTATTAAAAGCCAACTGACATTTAACTCCTGAGGTAGTGGCCTCTACAACCACTGTGATTATTATTATCTGACCCTGCTTGTCTTTTCTCCTATAATGCAAGATGAATTCTGTTGGTTTCCAAGATAATCAACTGGCAGGGGAGAGTATGGTAAGATGAGTTCTGTTGGTTTCCCCACCAAGACAAACATGTGGTTGAGAAATCCCTCAGTGCTGAACTTCTGAGTCCATCTTGTTCGCGTCCAAAGTAAAAAAACAGGAGAAAATCCCCAGATTTTTAAAGGTGGTATGAGGTGACACGGTAGTAGTCACAGCAAACGACTCTGTTAAATATCTTGGATGTGTGCAAGATAATCAACTGACAGGGGAGAGTATGGTGCAAAATATTATCTCCAAAGTGAACCATTACAATTTGAACTAAATAAAATAATAATCTGGATAAGAATGAAAATGGGGACATTGGCAGGGGCTCTTGTTCAGTGCCACTCTTTCCTTTTTCCCATGCCACTCTTTCCTGTTCAGTGCCACTCTTTCCTGTCCCGTGCCACTCTTTCCTGTTCAGTGCCACTCTTTCCTGTTCCCGTGCCACTCTTTCCTGTTCAGTGCCACTCTTTCCTGTTCAGTGCCACTCTTTCCTGTCCAGTGCCACTCTTTCCTTTTTCCGTGCCACTCTTTCCTGTTCAGTACCACTCTTTCCTGTTCAGTGCCACTCTTTCCTGTTCAGTTCCACTCTTTCCTGTTTCCGTGCCACTCTTTCCTGTTCAGTGCCACTCTTTCCTGTTCAGTGCCAGTCTTTCCTGTTCCGTGCCACTCTTTCCTGTTCAGTGCCACTCTTTCCTGTTCAGTGCCACTCTTTCCTGTCCCGTGCCACTCTTTCCTGTTCAGTGCCTCTCTTTCCTGTTCAGTGCCAGTCTTTCCTGTCCCGGGCCACTCTTTCCTGTTCAGTGCCACTCTTTCCTGTTCAGTGCCACTCTTTCCTGTCCAGTGCCAGTCTTTCCTGTCCCGGGCCACTCTTTCCTGTTCAGTGCCACTCTTTCCTGTTCAGTGCCACTCTTTCCTGTCCAGTGCCACTCTTTCCTGTCCCGTGCCACTCTTTCCTGTCCCGTGCCACTCTTTCCTGTTCAGTGGCACTCTTTCCTGTTCAGTGCCACTCTTTCCTGTTCAGTGCCACTCTTTCCTGTCCCGTGCCACTCTTTCCTGTCCCGTGCCACTCTTTCCTGTTCAGTGCCACTCTTTCCTGTCCCGTGCCACTCTTTCCTGTTCAGTGCCTCTCTTTCCTGTTCAGTGCCAGTCTTTCCTGTCCCGGGCCACTCTTTCCTGTTCAGTGCCACTCTTTCCTGTTCAGTGCCACTCTTTCCTGTCCAGTGCCACTCTTTCCTGTCCCGTGCCACTCTTTCCTGTCCCGTGCCACTCTTTCCTGTCCCGTGCCACTCTTTCCTGTTCAGTGGCACTCTTTCCTGTTCAGTGCCACTCTTTCCTGTTCAGTGCCACTCTTTCCTGTCCCGTGCCACTCTTTCCTGTCCCGTGCCACTCTTTCCTGTTCAGTGCCACTCTTTCCTGTCCCGTGCCACTCTTTCCTGTTCAGTGCCACTCTTTCCTGTTCAGTGCCACTCTTTCCTGTTCAGTGCCACTCTTTCCTGTTCAGTGCCAGTCTTTCCTGTCCCGTGCCACTCTTTCCTGTTCAGTGCCACTCTTTCCTGTTCAGTGCCACTCTTTCCTGTTCAGTGCCACTCTTTCCTGTTCAGTGCCACTCTTTCCTGTTCAGTGCCAGTCTTTCCTGTCCTGTTCCACTCTTTCCTGTTCAGTGCCACTCTTTCCTGTTCAGTGCCACTCTTTCCTGTCCCGGGCCACTCTTTCCTGTTCAGTACCACTCTTTCCTGTCCCGTGCCACTCTTTCCTGTCGTGCCAGTCTTTCCTGTCCCGTGCCACTCTTTCCTGTTCAGTGCCAGTCTTCCTGGTACCATAGTGCCCCCCAAAGATAATAAAAAATTAATTGCAGACATCTCAGAACAAATTAGGTCAGAATGATTCTTAAGCATCTTCACTATTCCCACATCGAAAGCTTTTAGATGACTGAAAGTGGAGGGGAGAGAGAGTCGCTCAGATAAAATGGCGTCTTGTACATCAGATTGTCCACAGTACGATCCCCTAGGTAGCTATGTAACTACTTTAACTTAGTCCGGGATAACCATAACTATTCAACTAGAAGGAGTCAAACTGACATTGTAAAAAGTGGTACAAAGGGGAAAATAAGCATGTATTTTAAAATATTTTTTATACTCAGCTGCCGTTCTTTGGAATAATCTCTGAAATGTATAACCTTCATGAGGTAGTTGGAAGTTCTCTCTGGAAAAACAAAATGGCTGAATAGTAGCACGTCTGAAAAGGGAGTGGTAAGATTAAAGTAGGTGAAGGAAATCCCCCGGATAGCATATGGTCTGCCTTTTATGGTGCCTGATGTTTATTATAATGTGATTGTCTTGCATGTGTATATATATATATATATACACACAAACACACATATGTATATATTAGGGATTGATTATTTATATATTTAAGGGATTGTGAGACAAGAAAGATGTACCATAGTTGTTTATTATTTTAGTAGGAACGGAAATTGTATTAATTATCAGATGTTGTGAAACAAACAACAATGGTCTCTGTCATTACAATCGCCTCCTAAACTTGTTGTATTCCCACTTCCTGTTTACCTCTTTCCCACTTCCTGTTTCCTTCTTCAAAAGGACCACAGTGGAAATAAGCTGTTCAACTCTAACCTTGTTGTATTCCCACTTCCTGTTTACCTCTTTCCCACTTCCTGTTTACCTCTTTCCCACTTCCGGTTTCCCTCTTCAAAAGGACCACAGTGGAAATAATCTGTTAAACTCTAACCTTGTTGTATTCCCACTTCCTGTTTACCTCTTTCCCACTTCCTGTTTCCAACTTTCCAACTTCCTGTTTCCCTCTTCAAAGGGACCACAGTGGAAATAAGCTGTTAAACTCCTTCATGATTTTATTAAATAAGAACTCTCTTATGTATTGATTATAGAAATTGCCAAATAAATTCAAATCAATCAATAACGACACGATCTCAATTGCTCTCCACACCGACCTCACCCACCCAGATAAGAGGAACACCTATGTGAGAATGCTGTTCATTGACTACAGCTCAGCGTTCACCACCATCGTCACCAAGCATAGAGGACCCAGCTCAGCGTTCACCACCATCGTCCCTTTCCAACGCTGGTCACCAAGCATAGAGGACCCAGCTCAGCGTTCACCACCATCGTCCCTTTCCAACGCTCGTCACCAAGCATAGAGGACCCATTAACTACAGCTCAGCGTTCACCACCATCGTCCCTTTCCAACGCTCGTCACCAAGCATAGAGGACCCAGCTCAGCGTTCACCACCATCGTCCCTTTCCAACGCTGGTCACCAAGCATAGAGGACCCAGCTCAGCGTTCAACACCATCGTCCCTTTCCAACGCTCGTCACCAAGCATAGAGGACCCATTAACTACAGCTCAGCGTTCACCACCATCGTCCCTTTCCAACGCTGGTCACCAAGCATAGAGGACCCAGCTCAGCGTTCACCACCATCGTCCCTTTCCAACGCTCGTCACCAAGCATAGAGGACCCATTAACTACAGCTCAGCGTTCACCACCATCGTCCCTTTCCACGCTCGTCACCAAGCATAGAGGACCCAGCTCAGCGTTCACCACCATCGTCCCTTTACAACGCTCGTCACCAAGCATAGAGGACCCAGCTCAGCGTTCACCACCATCGTCCCTTTCCAACGCTGGTCACCAAGCATAGAGGACCCATTAACTACAGCTCAGCGTTCACCACCATCGTCCCTTTCCAACGCTCGTCACCAAGCATAGAGGACCCAGCTCAGCGTTCAACACCATCGTCCCTTTCCAACGCTGGTCACCAAAAGCATAGAGGACCCAGCTCAGCGTTCACCACCATCGTCCCTTTCCAACGCTGGTCACCACGCACAGAGGACCCAGCTCAGCGTTCAACACCATCGTCCCTTTCCAACGCTCATCACCACCATCATCCCTTTCCAACGCTCGTCACCAAGCATAGAGGACCCTGGGTCTAAACCCCTGCTGAAACTGAAACCAGTTCTTCCTGACTGGCCGGCACCAGGTGGTGAGGGTCCTGACTGGCCGGCACCAGGTGGTGAGGGTCCTGACTGGCCGGCACCAGGTGGTGAGGGTCCTGGCCGGCACCAGGTGGTGAGGGTACTGACTGACACCAGGAGGTGACGGTCCTGCCTGGCCGGCACCAGGTGGTGAGGGTCCTGACTGACACCAGGTGGTGAGGATCCTGACTGTCCGGCACTGGGTGGTGAGTGTCCTGACTGACACCAGGAGGTGAGGGTCCTGACTGGCCGGCACCAGGTGGTGAGGGTCCTTACTGGCCAGCACCAGGTGGTGAGGGTCCTGACTGGCCGGCACCAGGTGGTAAGGGTCCTGACTGGCCAGCACCAGGTGGTGAGGGACCTGACTGGCACCAGGTGGTGAGGGTCTTGACTGGCCGACACCAGGTGGTGGGGGGGGGGGGGGTGAGCCCTTCCACATCGACGGGGCTGCAGTGGAGCGGGTCGAGAGCTTCAACTTCCTCCAACTCACTAAGGACTTAAAATGGTCCTCACACACACACACACACTGGCCGGCACCAGGTGGTGAGGGTCCTGACTGACACCAGGTGGTGAGGGTCCTGACTGTCCGGCACTGGGTGGTGAGTGTCCTGACTGACACCAGGAGCTGAGGGTCCTGACTGGCCGGCACCAGGTGGTGAGGGTCCTTACTGGCCGGCACCAGGTGGTGAGGGTCCTGACTGGCCGGCACCAGGTGGTGAGGGTCCTGACTGGCCGGCACCAGGTGGTGAGGGTCCTGACTGGCCGGCACCAGGTGGTGAGGGACCTGACTGGCACCAGGTGGTGAGGGTCTTGACTGGCCGACACCAGGTGGTGAGGGGGGGGTGAGCCCTTCCACATCGACGGGGCTGCAGTGGAGCGGGTCGAGAGCTTCAACTTCCTCCATCTCACTAAGGACTTAAAATGGTCCTCACACACACACACACACACACACACACACACACACACACACACGTGAAGAAGGCAGCGACAGGGCCTCTTCCCTCTCAGGAGGGTTTGGCATTTGCCCTCAAAAAACATTCTACAGCTGCACCATTGAGATTCCTGACTGGCTGCTGCATCACTGCTTGGTATGGTAACTGCACCGCCTTCAATCGCATGGCACTACAGAGGGTGATGCGGACAGTCCAGGACATCACTGGGGCCCAAGGACCCTGCCTTCCAGGATGTCAAGATAAAGCCTGTATGAAGGACCGGAAAACAGACTCCAACCACCCAATACATAGACTGTTCTCTCTGCATCCGCATGGCAAGCTGGAGACACAAGTCATAATTGAATTGAGACACTATCTAACAGGTCTGTAATATTATATTGGAGACAGTAGGTCTAGCTGGAATGTCATAATATAATAGAGACAGTAGATCTAGCTGGTCTGTCATAATATAATAGAGACAGTAGATCTAGCGGGTCTGTCATAATATAATAGAGACAGTAGATCTAGCTGGTCTGTCATAATATAATAGAGACAGTAGATCTAGCTGGACTGTCATAATATAATAGAGACAGTAGATCTAGCTGGTCTGTCATAATATAATAGAGACAGTTGATCTAGCTGGTCTGTCATAATATAATAGAGACAGCAGTTCTAGCTGGTCTGTCACATTATAATAGAGACAGTAGATCTAGCTGGTCTGTCATAATATAATAGAGACAGTAGATCGAGCTGGTCTGTCATAATATAATAGAGACAGTATATCTAGCTGGTCTGTCATAATATAACAGAGACAGTAGATCTAGCTGGTTTGTCATAATATAATAGAGACAGTAGATCTAGCTGGTCTGTCATAATATAATAGAGACAGTAGATCTAGCTGGTCTGTCATAATATAATAGAGACAGTAGATCTAGCTGGTCTGTCATAATATAATAGAGACAGTAGATCTAGCTGGACTGTCATAATATAATAGAGACAGTAGATCTAGCTGGTCTGTCATAATATAATAGAGACAGTAGATCTAGCTGGTCTGTCATATTATAATAGAAACAGTTGATCGAGCCGGTCTGTCATATAATAGAGACAGTAGATCTAGCTGGTCCATCATATTATAATCGAGACAGCAGATATAGCTGGTCTGTCATAATATAATAGAAACAGCAGATCTAGCTGGTCTGTCATAAGATAATAGAAACAGTAGATCTAGCTTGTCCGTCATATTATAATAGAGACAGTAGATCTAGCTGGTCTGTCATAATATAATAGAGACAGTAGATCTAGCTGGACTGTCATAATATAATAGAGACAGTAGATCTAGCTGGTCTGTCATAATATAATAGAGACAGTTGATCTAGCTGGTCTGTCATAATATATAGAGACAGTAGTTCTAGCTGGTCTGTCACATTATAATAGAGACAGTAGATCTAGCTGGTCTGTCATAATATAATAGAGACAGTAGATCGAGCTGGTCTGTCATAATATAATAGAGACAGTATATCTAGCTGGTCTGTCATAATATAACAGAGACAGTAGATCTAGCTGGTTTGTCATAATATAATAGAGACAGTAGATCTAGCTGGTCTGTCATAATATAATAGAGACAGTAGATCTAGGTGGTCTGTCATAATATAATAGAGACAGTAGATCTAGCTTGTCTGTCATAATATAATAGAGACAGTAAGATCTAGCTGGACTGTCATAATATAATAGAGAGAGTAGATCTAGCTGGTCTGTCATAATGTAATAGAGAGTAGATCTAGCTGGTCTGTCATATTATAATAGAAACAGTTGATCGAGCTGGTCTGTCATATAATAGAAGACATTAGATCAGCTGGTCTGTCATAATATAATAGAGACAGTAGATCTAGCTGGTCTGTCATAATATAATAGAGACAGTAGATCTAGCTGGTCTGTCATAATATAATAGAGACAGTAGATCTAGCTGGTCTGTCATAATATAATAGAGACAGTAGATCTAGCTGGTCTGTCATAATATAATAGAGACAGTAGATCTAGCTGGTCTGTCATAATATAATAGAGACAGTAGATCTAGCTGGTCTGTCATAATATAATAGAGACAGTAGATCTAGCTGGTCTGTCATAATATAATAGAGACAGTAGATCTAGCTGGTCTGTCATAATATAATAGAGACAGTAGATCTAGCTGGTCTGTCATAATATAATAGAGACAGTAGATCTAGCTGGTCTGTCATAATATAATAGAGACAGTAGATCTAGCTGGTCTGTCATAATATAATAGAGACAGTAGATCTAGCTGGTCTGTCATAATATAATAGAGACAGTAGATCTAGCTGGTCTGTCATAATATAATAGAGACAGTAGATCTAGCTGGTCTGTCATAATATAATAGAGACAGTAGATCTAGCTGGTCTGTCCATAATATAATAGAGACAGAGATCTAGCTGGTCTGTCATACTATAATAGAGACAGTAGATCTAGCTGGATCTGTCATAATATAATAGAGAGAGTAGATCTAGCTGGTCTCGTCATAATATCATAGAGAGAGTTGATATAGCTTGGTCTCTTCATAATATAATAGCGACAGTAGATCTAGCTGGTCTGGTCATAATATAATAGAGACAGTAGATCTAGCTGGTCTGTAATATTATAATAGTGACAGTAGATCTAGCTGGTCTGTGATATTATAATAGAGACAGTAGGTCTAGGCTGGTCTGTCATAATATAATAGAAACAGCAGATCTAGCTGGTCCAGTCATATTAATAATAGAAACAGTAGATCTAGCTGTCCGTCATATATAATAGAGACACGTAGATCTAGCTGGCTGTATAATATAATAGAGACAGTAGATCTAGCTGGACTGTCATAATATAATAGAGACAGTAGATCTAGCTGTCTGTCATAATTATAATAGAGACAGTTGATCTAGCTGGTCTGTCATAATATAATAGAGACAGTAGTTCTAGCTGGTCTGTCATATATATAGAGACCGTAGATCTAGCTGGTCTGTCAAATAATATAGAGACAGTAGATCGAGCTGGTCTGTCATAATATAATAGAGACAGTATATCTAGCTGGTCTTGTCATAATATAATAGAGACAGTAGATCTAGCTGGTCTGTCATAATATAATAGAGACAGTAGATCTAGCTGGTCTGTCATAATATAATAGAGACAGTAGATCTAGCTGGTCTGTCATAATATAATAGAGACAGTAGATCTAGCTGGTCTGTCATAATATAATAGAGACAGTAGATCTAGCTGGTCTGTCATAATATAATAGAGACAGTAGATCTAGCTGGTCTGTCATAATATAATAGAGACAGTAGATCTAGCTGGTCTGTCATAATATAATAGAGACAGTAGATCTAGCTGGTCTGTCATAATATAATAGAGACAGTAGATCTAGCTGGTCTGTCATAATATAATAGAGACAGTAGATCTAGCTGGTCTGTCATAATATAATAGAGACAGTAGATCTAGCTGGTCTGTCATAATATAATAGAGACAGTAGATCTAGCTGGTCTGTCATAATATAATAGAGACAGTAGATCTAGCTGGTCTGTCATAATATAATAGAGACAGTAGATCTAGCTGGTCTGTCATAATATAATAGAGACAGTAGATCTAGCTGGTCTGTCATAATATAATAGAGACAGTAGATCTAGCTGGTCTGTCATAATATAATAGAGACAGTAGATCTAGCTGGTCTGTCATAATATAATAGAGACAGTAGATCTAGCTGGTCTGTCATAATATAATAGAGACAGTAGATCTAGCTGGTCTGTCATAATATAATAGAGACAGTAGATCTAGCTGGTCTGTCATAATATAATAGAGACAGTAGATCTAGCTGGTCTGTCATAATATAATAGAGACAGTAGATCTAGCTGGTCTGTCATAATATAATAGAGACAGTAGATCTAGCTGGTCTGTCATAATATAATAGAGACAGTAGATCTAGCTGGTCTGTCATAATATAATAGAGACAGTAGATCTAGCTGGTCTGTCATAATATAATAGAGACAGTAGATCTAGCTGGTCTGTCATAATATAATAGAGACAGTAGATCTAGCTGGTCTGTCATAATATAATAGAGACAGTAGATCTAGCTGGTCTGTCATAATAATAGAGACAGTAGATCTAGCTGGTCTGTCATAATATAATAGAGACAGTAGATCTAGCTGGTCTGTCATAATATAATAGAGACAGTAGATCTAGCTGGTCTGTCATAATATAATAGAGACAGTAGATCTAGCTGGTCTGTCATAATATAATAGAGACAGTAGATCTAGCTGGTCTGTCATAATATAATAGAGACAGTAGATCTAGCTGGTCTGTCATAATATAATAGAGACAGTAGATCTAGCTGGTCTGTCATAATATAATAGAGACAGTAGATCTAGCTGGTCTGTCATAATATAATAGAGACAGTAGATCTAGCTGGTCTGTCATAATATAATAGAGACAGTAGATCTAGCTGGTCTGTCATAATATAATAGAGACAGTAGATCTAGCTGGTCTGTCATAATATAATAGAGACAGTAGATCTAGCTGGTCTGTCATAATATAATAGAGACAGTAGATCTAGCTGGTCTGTCATAATATAATAGAGACAGTAGATCTAGCTGGTCTGTCATAATATAATAGAGACAGTAGATCTAGCTGGTCTGTCATAATATAATAGAGACAGTAGATCTAGCTGGTCTGTCATAATATAATAGAGACAGTAGATCTAGCTGGTCTGTCATAATATAATAGAGACAGTAGATCTAGCTGGTCTGTCATAATATAATAGAGACAGTAGATCTAGCTGGTCTGTCATAATATAATAGAGACAGTAGATCTAGCTGGTCTGTCATAATATAATAGAGACAGTAGATCTAGCTGGTCTGTCATAATATAATAGAGACAGTAGATCTAGCTGGTCTGTCATAATATAATAGAGACAGTAGATCTAGCTGGTCTGTCATAATATAATAGAGACAGTAGATCTAGCTGGTCTGTCATAATATAATAGAGACAGTAGATCTAGCTGGTCTGTCATAATATAATAGAGACAGTAGATCTAGCTGGTCTGTCATAATATAATAGAGACAGTAGATCTAGCTGGTCTGTCATAATATAATAGAGACAGTAGATCTAGCTGGTCTGTCATAATATAATAGAGACAGTAGATCTAGCTGGTCTGTCATAATATAATAGAGACAGTAGATCTAGCTGGTCTGTCATAATATAATAGAGACAGTAGATCTAGCTGGTCTGTCATAATATAATAGAGACAGTAGATCTAGCTGGTCTGTCATAATATAATAGAGACAGTAGATCTAGCTGGTCTGTCATAATATAATAGAGACAGTAGATCTAGCTGGTCTGTCATAATATAATAGAGACAGTAGATCTAGCTGGTCTGTCATAATATAATAGAGACAGTAGATCTAGCTGGTCTGTCATAATATAATAGAGACAGTAGATCTAGCTGGTCTGTCATAATATAATAGAGACAGTAGATCTAGCTGGTCTGTCATAATATAATAGAGACAGTAGATCTAGCTGGTCTGTCATAATATAATAGAGACAGTAGATCTAGCTGGTCTGTCATAATATAATAGAGACAGTAGATCTAGCTGGTCTGTCATAATATAATAGAGACAGTAGATCTAGCTGGTCTGTCATAATATAATAGAGACAGTAGATCTAGCTGGTCTGTCATAATATAATAGAGACAGTAGATCTAGCTGGTCTGTCATAATATAATAGAGACAGTAGATCTAGCTGGTCTGTCATAATATAATAGAGACAGTAGATCTAGCTGGTCTGTCATAATATAATAGAGACAGTAGATCTAGCTGGTCTGTCATAATATAATAGAGACAGTAGATCTAGCTGGTCTGTCATAATATAATAGAGACAGTAGATCTAGCTGGTCTGTCATAATATAATAGAGACAGTAGATCTAGCTGGTCTGTCATAATATAATAGAGACAGTAGATCTAGCTGGTCTGTCATAATATAATAGAGACAGTAGATCTAGCTGGTCTGTCATAATATAATAGAGACAGTAGATCTAGCTGGTCTGTCATAATATAATAGAGACAGTAGATCTAGCTGGTCTGTCATAATATAATAGAGACAGTAGATCTAGCTGGTCTGTCATAATATAATAGAGACAGTAGATCTAGCTGGTCTGTCATAATATAATAGAGACAGTAGATCTAGCTGGTCTGTCATAATATAATAGAGACAGTAGATCTAGCTGGTCTGTCATAATATAATAGAGACAGTAGATCTAGCTGGTCTGTCATAATATAATAGAGACAGTAGATCTAGCTGGTCTGTCATAATATAATAGAGACAGTAGATCTAGCTGGTCTGTCATAATATAATAGAGACAGTAGATCTAGCTGGTCTGTCATAATATAATAGAGACAGTAGATCTAGCTGGTCTGTCATAATATAATAGAGACAGTAGATCTAGCTGGTCTGTCATAATATAATAGAGACAGTAGATCTAGCTGGTCTGTCATAATATAATAGAGACAGTAGATCTAGCTGGTCTGTCATAATATAATAGAGACAGTAGATCTAGCTGGTCTGTCATAATATAATAGAGACAGTAGATCTAGCTGGTCTGTCATAATATAATAGAGACAGTAGATCTAGCTGGTCTGTCATAATATAATAGAGACAGTAGATCTAGCTGGTCTGTCATAATATAATAGAGACAGTAGATCTAGCTGGTCTGTCATAATATAATAGAGACAGTAGATCTAGCTGGTCTGTCATAATATAATAGAGACAGTAGATCTAGCTGGTCTGTCATAATATAATAGAGACAGTAGATCTAGCTGGTCTGTCATAATATAATAGAGACAGTAGATCTAGCTGGTCTGTCATAATATAATAGAGACAGTAGATCTAGCTGGTCTGTCATAATATAATAGAGACAGTAGATCTAGCTGGTCTGTCATAATATAATAGAGACAGTAGATCTAGCTGGTCTGTCATAATATAATAGAGACAGTAGATCTAGCTGGTCTGTCATAATATAATAGAGACAGTAGATCTAGCTGGTCTGTCATAATATAATAGAGACAGTAGATCTAGCTGGTCTGTCATAATATAATAGAGACAGTAGATCTAGCTGGTCTGTCATAATATAATAGAGACAGTAGATCTAGCTGGTCTGTCATAATATAATAGAGACAGTAGATCTAGCTGGTCTGTCATAATATAATAGAGACAGTAGATCTAGCTGGTCTGTCATAATATAATAGAGACAGTAGATCTAGCTGGTCTGTCATAATATAATAGAGACAGTAGATCTAGCTGGTCTGTCATAATATAATAGAGACAGTAGATCTAGCTGGTCTGTCATAATATAATAGAGACAGTAGATCTAGCTGGTCTGTCATAATATAATAGAGACAGTAGATCTAGCTGGTCTGTCATAATATAATAGAGACAGTAGATCTAGCTGGTCTGTCATAATATAATAGAGACAGTAGATCTAGCTGGTCTGTCATAATATAATAGAGACAGTAGATCTAGCTGGTCTGTCATAATATAATAGAGACAGTAGATCTAGCTGGTCTGTCATAATATAATAGAGACAGTAGATCTAGCTGGTCTGTCATAATATAATAGAGACAGTAGATCTAGCTGGTCTGTCATAATATAATAGAGACAGTAGATCTAGCTGGTCTGTCATAATATAATAGAGACAGTAGATCTAGCTGGTCTGTCATAATATAATAGAGACAGTAGATCTAGCTGGTCTGTCATAATATAATAGAGACAGTAGATCTAGCTGGTCTGTCATAATATAATAGAGACAGTAGATCTAGCTGGTCTGTCATAATATAATAGAGACAGTAGATCTAGCTGGTCTGTCATAATATAATAGAGACAGTAGATCTAGCTGGTCTGTCATAATATAATAGAGACAGTAGATCTAGCTGGTCTGTCATAATATAATAGAGACAGTAGATCTAGCTGGTCTGTCATAATATAATAGAGACAGTAGATCTAGCTGGTCTGTCATAATATAATAGAGACAGTAGATCTAGCTGGTCTGTCATAATATAATAGAGACAGTAGATCTAGCTGGTCTGTCATAATATAATAGAGACAGTAGATCTAGCTGGTCTGTCATAATATAATAGAGACAGTAGATCTAGCTGGTCTGTCATAATATAATAGAGACAGTAGATCTAGCTGGTCTGTCATAATATAATAGAGACAGTAGATCTAGCTGGTCTGTCATAATATAATAGAGACAGTAGATCTAGCTGGTCTGTCATAATATAATAGAGACAGTAGATCTAGCTGGTCTGTCATAATATAATAGAGACAGTAGATCTAGCTGGTCTGTCATAATATAATAGAGACAGTAGATCTAGCTGGTCTGTCATAATATAATAGAGACAGTAGATCTAGCTGGTCTGTCATAATATAATAGAGACAGTAGATCTAGCTGGTCTGTCATAATATAATAGAGACAGTAGATCTAGCTGGTCTGTCATAATATAATAGAGACAGTAGATCTAGCTGGTCTGTCATAATATAATAGAGACAGTAGATCTAGCTGGTCTGTCATAATATAATAGAGACAGTAGATCTAGCTGGTCTGTCATAATATAATAGAGACAGTAGATCTAGCTGGTCTGTCATAATATAATAGAGACAGTAGATCTAGCTGGTCTGTCATAATATAATAGAGACAGTAGATCTAGCTGGTCATAATATAATAGAGACAGTAGATCTAGCTGGTCTGTCATAATATAATAGAGACAGTAGATCTAGCTGGTCTGTCATAATATAATAGAGACAGTAGATCTAGCTGGTCTGTCATAATATAATAGAGACAGTAGATCTAGCTGGTCTGTCATAATATAATAGAGACAGTAGATCTAGCTGGTCTGTCATAATATAATAGAGACAGTAGATCTAGCTGGTCTGTCATAATATAATAGAGACAGTAGATCTAGCTGGTCTGTCATAATATAATAGAGACAGTAGATCTAGCTGGTCTGTCATAATATAATAGAGACAGTAGATCTAGCTGGTCTGTCATAATATAATAGAGACAGTAGATCTAGCTGGTCTGTCATAATATAATAGAGACAGTAGATCTAGCTGGTCTGTCATAATATAATAGAGACAGTAGATCTAGCTGGTCTGTCATAATATAATAGAGACAGTAGATCTAGCTGGTCTGTCATAATATAATAGAGACAGTAGATCTAGCTGGTCTGTCATAATATAATAGAGACAGTAGATCTAGCTGGTCTGTCATAATATAATAGAGACAGTAGATCTAGCTGGTCTGTCATAATATAATAGAGACAGTAGATCTAGCTGGTCTGTCATAATATAATAGAGACAGTAGATCTAGCTGGTCTGTCATAATATAATAGAGACAGTAGATCTAGCTGGTCTGTCATAATATAATAGAGACAGTAGATCTAGCTGGTCTGTCATAATATAATAGAGACAGTAGATCTAGCTGGTCTGTCATAATATAATAGAGACAGTAGATCTAGCTGGTCTGTCATAATATAATAGAGACAGTAGATCTAGCTGGTCTGTCATAATATAATAGAGACAGTAGATCTAGCTGGTCTGTCATAATATAATAGAGACAGTAGATCTAGCTGGTCTGTCATAATATAATAGAGACAGTAGATCTAGCTGGTCTGTCATAATATAATAGAGACAGTAGATCTAGCTGGTCTGTCATAATATAATAGAGACAGTAGATCTAGCTGGTCTGTCATAATATAATAGAGACAGTAGATCTAGCTGGTCTGTCATAATATAATAGAGACAGTAGATCTAGCTGGTCTGTCATAATATAATAGAGACAGTAGATCTAGCTGGTCTGTCATAATATAATAGAGACAGTAGATCTAGCTGGTCTGTCATAATATAATAGAGACAGTAGATCTAGCTGGTCTGTCATAATATAATAGAGACAGTAGATCTAGCTGGTCTGTCATAATATAATAGAGACAGTAGATCTAGCTGGTCTGTCATAATATAATAGAGACAGTAGATCTAGCTGGTCTGTCATAATATAATAGAGACAGTAGATCTAGCTGGTCTGTCATAATATAATAGAGACAGTAGATCTAGCTGGTCTGTCATAATATAATAGAGACAGTAGATCTAGCTGGTCTGTCATAATATAATAGAGACAGTAGATCTAGCTGGTCTGTCATAATATAATAGAGACAGTAGATCTAGCTGGTCTGTCATAATATAATAGAGACAGTAGATCTAGCTGGTCTGTCATAATATAATAGAGACAGTAGATCTAGCTGGTCTGTCATAATATAATAGAGACAGTAGATCTAGCTGGTCTGTCATAATATAATAGAGACAGTAGATCTAGCTGGTCTGTCATAATATAATAGAGACAGTAGATCTAGCTGGTCTGTCATAATATAATAGAGACAGTAGATCTAGCTGGTCTGTCATAATATAATAGAGACAGTAGATCTAGCTGGTCTGTCATAATATAATAGAGACAGTAGATCTAGCTGGTCTGTCATAATATAATAGAGACAGTAGATCTAGCTGGTCTGTCATAATATAATAGAGACAGTAGATCTAGCTGGTCTGTCATAATATAATAGAGACAGTAGATCTAGCTGGTCTGTCATAATATAATAGAGACAGTAGATCTAGCTGGTCTGTCATAATATAATAGAGACAGTAGATCTAGCTGGTCTGTCATAATATAATAGAGACAGTAGATCTAGCTGGTCTGTCATAATATAATAGAGACAGTAGATCTAGCTGGTCTGTCATAATATAATAGAGACAGTAGATCTAGCTGGTCTGTCATAATATAATAGAGACAGTAGATCTAGCTGGTCTGTCATAATATAATAGAGACAGTAGATCTAGCTGGTCTGTCATAATATAATAGAGACAGTAGATCTAGCTGGTCTGTCATAATATAATAGAGACAGTAGATCTAGCTGGTCTGTCATAATATAATAGAGACAGTAGATCTAGCTGGTCTGTCATAATATAATAGAGACAGTAGATCTAGCTGGTCTGTCATAATATAATAGAGACAGTAGATCTAGCTGGTCTGTCATAATATAATAGAGACAGTAGATCTAGCTGGTCTGTCATAATATAATAGAGACAGTAGATCTAGCTGGTCTGTCATAATATAATAGAGACAGTAGATCTAGCTGGTCTGTCATAATATAATAGAGACAGTAGATCTAGCTGGTCTGTCATAATATAATAGAGACAGTAGATCTAGCTGGTCTGTCATAATATAATAGAGACAGTAGATCTAGCTGGTCTGTCATAATATAATAGAGACAGTAGATCTAGCTGGTCTGTCATAATATAATAGAGACAGTAGATCTAGCTGGTCTGTCATAATATAATAGAGACAGTAGATCTAGCTGGTCTGTCATAATATAATAGAGACAGTAGATCTAGCTGGTCTGTCATAATATAATAGAGACAGTAGATCTAGCTGGTCTGTCATAATATAATAGAGACAGTAGATCTAGCTGGTCTGTCATAATATAATAGAGACAGTAGATCTAGCTGGTCTGTCATAATATAATAGAGACAGTAGATCTAGCTGGTCTGTCATAATATAATAGAGACAGTAGATCTAGCTGGTCTGTCATAATATAATAGAGACAGTAGATCTAGCTGGTCTGTCATAATATAATAGAGACAGTAGATCTAGCTGGTCTGTCATAATATAATAGAGACAGTAGATCTAGCTGGTCTGTCATAATATAATAGAGACAGTAGATCTAGCTGGTCTGTCATAATATAATAGAGACAGTAGATCTAGCTGGTCTGTCATAATATAATAGAGACAGTAGATCTAGCTGGTCTGTCATAATATAATAGAGACAGTAGATCTAGCTGGTCTGTCATAATATAATAGAGACAGTAGATCTAGCTGGTCTGTCATAATATAATAGAGACAGTAGATCTAGCTGGTCTGTCATAATATAATAGAGACAGTAGATCTAGCTGGTCTGTCATAATATAATAGAGACAGTAGATCTAGCTGGTCTGTCATAATATAATAGAGACAGTAGATCTAGCTGGTCTGTCATAATATAATAGAGACAGTAGATCTAGCTGGTCTGTCATAATATAATAGAGACAGTAGATCTAGCTGGTCTGTCATAATATAATAGAGACAGTAGATCTAGCTGGTCTGTCATAATATAATAGAGACAGTAGATCTAGCTGGTCTGTCATAATATAATAGAGACAGTAGATCTAGCTGGTCTGTCATAATATAATAGAGACAGTAGATCTAGCTGGTCTGTCATAATATAATAGAGACAGTAGATCTAGCTGGTCTGTCATAATATAATAGAGACAGTAGATCTAGCTGGTCTGTCATAATATAATAGAGACAGTAGATCTAGCTGGTCTGTCATAATATAATAGAGACAGTAGATCTAGCTGGTCTGTCATAATATAATAGAGACAGTAGATCTAGCTGGTCTGTCATAATATAATAGAGACAGTAGATCTAGCTGGTCTGTCATAATATAATAGAGACAGTAGATCTAGCTGGTCTGTCATAATATAATAGAGACAGTAGATCTAGCTGGTCTGTCATAATATAATAGAGACAGTAGATCTAGCTGGTCTGTCATAATATAATAGAGACAGTAGATCTAGCTGGTCTGTCATAATATAATAGAGACAGTAGATCTAGCTGGTCTGTCATAATATAATAGAGACAGTAGATCTAGCTGGTCTGTCATAATATAATAGAGACAGTAGATCTAGCTGGTCTGTCATAATATAATAGAGACAGTAGATCTAGCTGGTCTGTCATAATATAATAGAGACAGTAGATCTAGCTGGTCTGTCATAATATAATAGAGACAGTAGATCTAGCTGGTCTGTCATAATATAATAGAGACAGTAGATCTAGCTGGTCTGTCATAATATAATAGAGACAGTAGATCTAGCTGGTCTGTCATAATATAATAGAGACAGTAGATCTAGCTGGTCTGTCATAATATAATAGAGACAGTAGATCTAGCTGGTCTGTCATAATATAATAGAGACAGTAGATCTAGCTGGTCTGTCATAATATAATAGAGACAGTAGATCTAGCTGGTCTGTCATAATATAATAGAGACAGTAGATCTAGCTGGTCTGTCATAATATAATAGAGACAGTAGATCTAGCTGGTCTGTCATAATATAATAGAGACAGTAGATCTAGCTGGTCTGTCATAATATAATAGAGACAGTAGATCTAGCTGGTCTGTCATAATATAATAGAGACAGTAGATCTAGCTGGTCTGTCATAATATAATAGAGACAGTAGATCTAGCTGGTCTGTCATAATATAATAGAGACAGTAGATCTAGCTGGTCTGTCATAATATAATAGAGACAGTAGATCTAGCTGGTCTGTCATAATATAATAGAGACAGTAGATCTAGCTGGTCTGTCATAATATAATAGAGACAGTAGATCTAGCTGGTCTGTCATAATATAATAGAGACAGTAGATCTAGCTGGTCTGTCATAATATAATAGAGACAGTAGATCTAGCTGGTCTGTCATAATATAATAGAGACAGTAGATCTAGCTGGTCTGTCATAATATAATAGAGACAGTAGATCTAGCTGGTCTGTCATAATATAATAGAGACAGTAGATCTAGCTGGTCTGTCATAATATAATAGAGACAGTAGATCTAGCTGGTCTGTCATAATATAATAGAGACAGTAGATCTAGCTGGTCTGTCATAATATAATAGAGACAGTAGATCTAGCTGGTCTGTCATAATATAATAGAGACAGTAGATCTAGCTGGTCTGTCATAATATAATAGAGACAGTAGATCTAGCTGGTCTGTCATAATATAATAGAGACAGTAGATCTAGCTGGTCTGTCATAATATAATAGAGACAGTAGATCTAGCTGGTCTGTCATAATATAATAGAGACAGTAGATCTAGCTGGTCTGTCATAATATAATAGAGACAGTAGATCTAGCTGGTCTGTCATAATATAATAGAGACAGTAGATCTAGCTGGTCTGTCATAATATAATAGAGACAGTAGATCTAGCTGGTCTGTCATAATATAATAGAGACAGTAGATCTAGCTGGTCTGTCATAATATAATAGAGACAGTAGATCTAGCTGGTCTGTCATAATATAATAGAGACAGTAGATCTAGCTGGTCTGTCATAATATAATAGAGACAGTAGATCTAGCTGGTCTGTCATAATATAATAGAGACAGTAGATCTAGCTGGTCTGTCATAATATAATAGAGACAGTAGATCTAGCTGGTCTGTCATAATATAATAGAGACAGTAGATCTAGCTGGTCTGTCATAATATAATAGAGACAGTAGATCTAGCTGGTCTGTCATAATATAATAGAGACAGTAGATCTAGCTGGTCTGTCATAATATAATAGAGACAGTAGATCTAGCTGGTCTGTCATAATATAATAGAGACAGTAGATCTAGCTGGTCTGTCATAATATAATAGAGACAGTAGATCTAGCTGGTCTGTCATAATATAATAGAGACAGTAGATCTAGCTGGTCTGTCATAATATAATAGAGACAGTAGATCTAGCTGGTCTGTCATAATATAATAGAGACAGTAGATCTAGCTGGTCTGTCATAATATAATAGAGACAGTAGATCTAGCTGGTCTGTCATAATATAATAGAGACAGTAGATCTAGCTGGTCTGTCATAATATAATAGAGACAGTAGATCTAGCTGGTCTGTCATAATATAATAGAGACAGTAGATCTAGCTGGTCTGTCATAATATAATAGAGACAGTAGATCTAGCTGGTCTGTCATAATATAATAGAGACAGTAGATCTAGCTGGTCTGTCATAATATAATAGAGACAGTAGATCTAGCTGGTCTGTCATAATATAATAGAGACAGTAGATCTAGCTGGTCTGTCATAATATAATAGAGACAGTAGATCTAGCTGGTCTGTCATAATATAATAGAGACAGTAGATCTAGCTGGTCTGTCATAATATAATAGAGACAGTAGATCTAGCTGGTCTGTCATAATATAATAGAGACAGTAGATCTAGCTGGTCTGTCATAATATAATAGAGACAGTAGATCTAGCTGGTCTGTCATAATATAATAGAGACAGTAGATCTAGCTGGTCTGTCATAATATAATAGAGACAGTAGATCTAGCTGGTCTGTCATAATATAATAGAGACAGTAGATCTAGCTGGTCTGTCATATATAATAGAGACAGTAGATCTAGCTGGTCTGTCATAATATAATAGAGACAGTAGATCTAGCTGGTCTGTCATAATATAATAGAGACAGTAGATCTAGCTGGTCTGTCATAATATAATAGAGACAGTAGATCTAGCTGGTCTGTCATATATAATAGAGACAGTAGATCTAGCTGGTCTGTCATAATATAATAGAGACAGTAGATCTAGCTGGTCTGTCATATATAATAGAGACAGTAGATCTAGCTGGTCTGTCATAATATAATAGAGACAGTAGATCTAGCTGTCTGTCATAATATAATAGAGAGGTAGATCTAGCTGGTCTGTCATAATATAATAGAGACAGTAGATCTAGCTGGTCTGTCATATATAATAGAGACAGTAGATCTAGCTGGTCTGTCATAATATAATAGAGACAGTAGATCTAGCTGTCC
>NW_022263767.1:0-43539 GCF_002021735.2 Oncorhynchus kisutch
GGCACAGGTATGGAACAAAACATGCAAGGAGGAGGACTAAAATTAACTTAAAAATATCAAGGAAGTGGGATTCAAACATGTTAAATCATACAGAAATAGCATGCCAGAGGGACCATTTGAAACAAAATAGTAAAATAATTTCTTGTGGGAAGCATTACATATTTTTTTGTGTGAAATCATACAAATCTGCCATTTCAATGAAATACAGTACTGCATTCAAAAACCCATCTCGTAGAATTTGATTAGGGTTATTAGTCACAATTTGCAGGAGTAGAAAGGTTCATGTTCCCTTAAAGAGTTCAAGTATGCCCCATAACTTCCTCCAGTAGCCTCTAACATCAACCTAACTCCAAACTGCAGTAGTGAGTGAAACTCGTCTATAGTTGATGCCTGATAGTCGTGCTGGTTTGCAGCATATGCATTCTCCATCTTGTGTCAACATGCGCAAGACTGTAGAAAACCCACTCGTGTTTCTGTAAAACACGAGTAGCAGCAGAGAAAAAAAAGGATCAAATTTCAGTAAAATAAATAGGATCGATTGAGCATGTCACACCTGAAGAAAGGGGACTCTCACGATGGCCGTCTTCGGACACTCTGGCCAGCTGACATCCAAGCAGGTGAGTAACACTTAGAGAGGCACCTCTGACAGGTGCCGTTTGTCATGAAATTCTTAGCAGAACCTTTCAACTGGCCAGTGTTAAGAAGCTACGGTTTGCATTTGTTTACATCCTGATCCTCTTGTTTCCCTTTCCAGAGGATGTTGCTGTGGTCATCCCGGATGTCACCCCACACGTCACCAAGGATGTGACACTGGATGTTCCATGCAGAGCTAGGAAAGGGGCAGTCGAGCGATATTTTGAGGCTTTGGAGGGCAGTGTGCTGCTGCGCCTGCCACAAGGAAGAGGAGGAACAATATTAATTATTCATCAGACCTTCAGAAATGGGAGTGAACCATAGACCATTAAATTATTTGCATTATAATTGGACTCAATTCTGCTTTTCTTGTTTACTACTTAATTTCAGAATTTCTATAAACTTTCACTTTGTAAGTGTGGAGTAGGTTGTATAAATAAGTTGGAAACATTACAATTTTAATGCTTTGAATAATTTACTTTGTACATTAAAAAATATATGTATTATTTGACAACAAAAAAACAGAGGGCGCTCAACCAACGTTGAGTTGAGGTGCAACCAAAAATGTGATCATCATCATAGAAAAGGAAAAAGCGCAACTCTTGCTCACTATAAAAAAAATGCATTGTTTTATTCAGGCAAGGTTAAAAGATTAACGTTTCGGCCTAGTCTATGATGATATGCAAGTTGTGTTTGCCCAGTAAAAGGGTGACCCAGACTAACCCTGGTTCTTGAGGGTTGAAGACAGTGAAAAATGATCATTAAGTAAATGGGACTTTTCAATTCTTGAATAAAAATCTTTAATGAACATGAATTTAAATACAATTGACTTGAGGATCAGAGCAGGCAGGCTGACTGGCTAGCGCTGAAAGCCCTCTGCCTCTAACGCTGTGCGGTTCATCTCAACCAAGAGGTTGTGTGGGTTGTCTTTCTCTCTGTGGGTGTGAATCACTATGACCTCTCCCTCTGCCTGCCATTTGGCTGACCAGAAGCCTTCTGCTCTTTCTTGCTCACATCCTCTATCTAACACCTCTTCCACCTCCTCTTTCTGGCTGTGTTCGACTGAGGTCACTCGTTCTCTCTCCCTGGGTGTTGGATAGTTCCTCCTCCTCTGTGTCTTTGTGATGGTGGAGGGAGTTATCCTGTTCCGGCTCCCTCTAAGGGGGTATATCGTAATCTCTTTCGGTGTGTTGAGGGGTTCAGTGGTTTTGGAGGGAGTCTGAAGTTCGATCTCTAGCGATGAGTGTGGGGTCTGTCAAATCAAATCAAATGTATTTTTATAGCCCTTCGTACATCAGCTGATATCTCAAAGTGCTGTACAGAAACCCAGCCTAAAACCCCAAACAGCAAGCAATGCAGGTGTAGAAGCACGGTGGCTTGGAAAAACTCCCTAGAAAGGCCAAAACCTAGGAAGAAACCTAGAGAGGAACCAGGCTATGAGGGGTGGCCAGTCCTCTTCTGGCTGTGCCGGGTGGAGATTATAACAGAACATGGCCAAGATGTTCAAATGTTCATAAATGACCAGCATGGTCAAATAATAATAAACACAATAGTTGTCGGGGGTGAAGCAAGTCAGCACCTCAGGAGTAAATGTCAGTTGGCTTTTCATAGCCGATCATTAAGAGTATCTCTACCACTCCTGCTGTCTCTAGAGAGTTGAGGCATGGTCCTAGGGCTCAGGTCCTCCGAGAGAGAGAGAGAAAGAGAGAATTAGAGAGAGCATACTTAAATTCACACAGGACACCGGATAAGACAGGAGAGGTACTCCAGATATAACAAACTGACCCTAGCCCCCCGACACTTAAACTACTGCAGCATAAATACTGGAGGCTGAGACAGGAGGGGTCAGGAGACACTGTGGCCCCATCTGATGATACCCCCGGACAGGGCCAAACAGGAAGGATGTAACCCCACACCACTAGAGGGATATCTTCAACCACCAACTTACCATCCTGAGACAAGGCCGAGTATAGCCCACAAAGATCTCCGCCACGGCACAACTCAAAAGGGCACGCCAACCCAGACAGGAAGATCACGTCAGTGACTCAACCTACTCAAGTGACGCACCCCTCCTAAGGACGGCATGGAAGAGCACCAGTAAGAAAATTGATATACAACATCCCCACTAAAAATGTTTAAATGCTCAGGAATTTCTACAAAATATGCACAAATTTATATATAACATGGCTACAAACTATGAAACGAGCTCACGAAATGTAAAACGTCCACGTACTGTAATATACATCCACAATTTTTTTCGTTTTGGATGTTATGATGATATTCCCTGGAGGTCAGGGCCCACAGGGCAGGTGCCCTGCGTGCCCATTCGGTAATCTGGCCCTGATCGTCAAGTTAAACCACAGGTATTGTTGTTACACATCCTCAAACTGTCTTGGAGGATAAAACTGAGACTGTAGCCAGCTTCCATTTTACCTCATTTTATTGTCCAAAGAATGTTCCCATAGTACAGAAGTATTGGATGAAAATCCACAATGTTGGTGCCATACAGGAGCACTGACCAATCTGTCTCCAAAAGAGGACTGCTGGTTTTGAGGATGGTGTGGAGATCAGTGGTTGATGATCTGAGCACCCCCTGAGATGGTGAGTATGGTTTCAGTAGACCACTATTGAGCTGGTAGATCAGATAGGAGCTTCGAGGAAAGGTAATTTAGTGCTTTGAATGTGGTTCATATGGCCTTATAGTGGATTCAGAACTTGGACAAGGAGTCAATGCAGTTTAAAGATGCATTTACATGGGGGTTGGATGATAGTGTCAAATTTCTTAGAATGAGAGAAAATATTGGAGTTTGGGGGCTGGAGGGGATAATAGTCAAGTTGGGAAATGTGCAAATATTTACATACAAATATATAGTCAAGTTGGGGATGATTCAGATATTCCTGTTGAAAAAGAGAAAAGACAGAAAGATATAATCTTACAGTATTGTAACGTTCTGGGTGTAGTGGGTGAGAAGTCAGGCGCAGGAAGCAGAGAGTTCAGGGTAGTGCTAATTTAATGCACAAAACGGCGAACATAAGCCCATAGGCCCATAGGCGAACATAAGCCCATAGGCCCATAGGCGAACATAAGCCAACCCCACGAAAACACAGGGCGTACAACAAAACAACGCCCCAAACACGGGGACTTAAACTGTCCAGCAAAACCCACGAAATGGGAAACATGTAACCCACAGACGTGCACACAAGTTACACAAAACAATCCCGCACAAAGAGCAGGCGGGCCGGCTGGCTAATAAAGCCCAACTAATCAGCAAATACACAACAGGTGTAACCAATAAACAGACAAGGAGGGGGAGGAAAGAATCAGTGGCAGCTAGTAGGCCGGTGATGACGACCGCCGAGCGCCACCCGAACGGGAAGGGGAGCCACCTTCGGTAAGAGTTGTGACAAGTATATTAAATTCATCCCTTTGGGCCAAAACTGGTTGAATAAACTTTTCCACCTCATTTCAACAACAAGAAAATCTATGTGATGACGGTGAATCAACGCTGAAAACTCAATTGGATTTTTTCCACCCAACTTTTAACCAGCATTTTTGGTTGATTTCACATTTTGGTTGAGTTCCCAAATTTAAATCAAACTAGACATGGATCTGATTTCTGTGCCCAGTGGGATTGGATTTCTGTAATCATATCAGCTCATTTGTTACATTTCTTCTAATCATCCAGAGAGAATGTACCTTTCTTTGAGGTTAACCTTTGAGATGACCTCCCTCAAGGATTCTCTCTCTTTCCTCGGAGCGAATTTGTCCCACATTTTAGGAAAGTCGCCATTGGTGGCCATGTTGCTCAAGATATTGCGACCATGATGCCTGTGGACAAAAGATATGAATATCATCTTAAACGTGCAACATATCAAATCATTTCTGCTGTCTGTGATTAAAAACAGTACTCAATTGATGGCAACCTGAGAAAAAATAAGACATACATTAGGTAGAATTTGCAAGAGGGTCAGTTTGAGCAATGTACCGCATTACCTGATCTACAAATCATCTCAACAATATAACAACTGGGTTTTAACCGTTCGTTATTATGAAAATCTAAGCGAATCTGCACAGCACTTGGCTCAGACCGACCATTGTGATCAAGTAGGGTTGTCTTCATTAGGCACCAAACAGATGGAAGGAAACTGAATCAGGTACTGACTATTTGGACTCATTTACATTTGTAATTTTTACCCCAATTTCGTGGTATCCAATAGGTAGTTACAGTCTTTGCCCATCGCTGCAACTCCCGTAAAGACTCTGGAGATGCGAAGGTCGAGAGCCGTGCGTCCTCCGAAACACAACCCAGCCAAGCCGCACTGCTTCTTGACACAATGCCCGCTTAACCTGGAAGCACCAATGTGTCGGAGGAAACACCATACACCTGCCGACCGTGTCCGTGCATTGCACCCCGCCCACCACAGGAGGTCGCTAGTTGGCGATGGGAGAAGAACATCCCTCCCGGCCAAACATCCCGGCTAAGCTTTTGGCTTTTTAACTTTCAAACCCACATGGGTGCCTGGACTTGGATTGTCCTATGCCACGTAGCACTTATTTGTGTTTATAATTTTTCCTTTTTGTTTTCAATTACTATTCCCCTCCAAGAGAACCTGTGGTTGTTTTGGAATACCTAAAATCCGCAATTCAATCCATTACACCCTTTAGCATAGATGCTGTAGACAGACGACAATGTGGCTTTTAAAGTCAATTTCAATTTGTATTCGTGGTAAACGCTGCAGATGTTGACTCAAGACTAAATTACCTTTAAAAGCTGCATTGTCGGCGATCTAGTGCTATAGCGAGCCATGGTTGAATCCCGGCCTTAACTGTTATGTTGAAGCAAGCTACTTTACAGGAGGAACTTCCCACCTGACTTCCTGTGAAGGGTCCACAGCCAGTTTACTGACGGCAATCAAGAAACGGTCAGTGAGGTCTTTCTTCCCCGACAGGAGACGAGCCGTCCCCATGACCTCAGCCAGTCTCTCCAGGTGCTGAGCAGTGCAGCTCCTCACCGCAGCGTTACGGTGGCTGAGGAAGGAAAAACAGAGCACATCAGTTACATATCATAGAGATACATGAGTTAGGAGATGAATGATAATGGATTGTATTGATGACGTCTCATCGATGGATCAAAATGTTCGGTAAGACTTTATATTAAGGTCCCTTAATATACCATTTATAAACTGTTTGTAAAGAGTTACTTACCATTTATGAATCATTATTCCTACCTTTGTAAATGTCAATAAGAAATCTATAAATAGTTATTTACACATTTAAAAACGCTATTTTAAATGATTTGTTCATGAGGTGTTTGATCATAGTATGTTCACAATTTGTAAATGATTAATAATGTACTACTAATGTACTATAAACCAGTTATAAAGGAGTAACTGTCAAGGCATTTGTTAATGGTTGATTAATGGTTTGACTCACCATTTATATACATATTTATTAATGTATTTATAAATGTCACAAATGGTGTATTTATTAATGAGTGCATTTATGAATGTGAGTACATGTACTTACTAATACCTCAGTGCCTCACTAATAGCCCCTAATCTAAAGTGTTCACTATATATACTTTATAAATGTTTATAAATGACTTGTTACTCCCCAAACGCTAGCACACATCAGTAGACAGTACCTCTCCACCAATGGCTAAAAATAATCTAAATAACGCAATGGTAAAATAAGAAGTACACAACACAAGGGAGTATAAGACATAACAAAAAAATGTGATTCCATTCAAATGTGACGTCTAGCGTTGGGGTGAGTTGCTGCCGGAAGTGTTGTGGAATAACCTAGCATGCTGATGAAAAAGGCAGTTCATTAAAAACTAGCAGTATTTCAATCTTTTCAATTTTGAGGCTTGGATAATGGGATAATTTGTGGAAATCCGGATCTACCCCTTAGTGAGTGTTAATTGACCCCTCTCCCTCTTTACCTCAGCCCACCGACCAGCAGGGCATTCATGACACGGGTAGGGGTGCAGCTCTGCACCATGTGACCCAGGGCAGAGTTGGCGCCCTGCCAGATGAAGGCGTTGGCCTCGCTGGCTTTGTGCAGCAGCACGCGTGCCGTCCCCTCCACCTCACTGTCCATGGCCCTCTGGAGGTGGACGTACATGTCACCCAGTGTGGCCATGGCAGCACAGGACACTGCAGAGCGCAGGTTCTTCACCTGAATCATAATAACACACACAGGACCAGCTATTAATGTTGAGCAGAACAACCCACGAACATCAGAAACATGAAACAATAATTTGACTTGTTCTCCAAATGTAGCACATTTGTGCAGATGAATGAATAGGGCAGTGAATGAATACAGCTACCTCATTTATAATGGCAAGACAGATATCATGGAGTTTAGGCATCAGTATGTCCATGTGGTTCTGAGCCATCACACGGAGAAAGGTCAAGCCCTCGATCTTCTTCTCCCTGCAATTCAGTGAAAGAAACGTAAGCATTTTACACAACATTTTCCAAAAACATTAAAATGATGTTCATCAATTAGGACTCTGGTCATTTAATTTCAGAAGTTTCTATGCTCTGTAGCTCAAATCTACTTTTCCAAGGACACTACACTGTGCTTCCTTTAGCCTAGCTCCATTGGTCTCGTCTACAGTGAATGCTCACCAGTCATCAGAGGCAGAGTGGAGCAGCTTGAAGGTCTTAGTCAGGGCCTGCTCTGGGTTGGACAGGGGCTGCAATCTGGCCTGGTTCTTAATTTGACCCTTTGGCTCACTGGCTGCCATCTTGTCTATGGGTTGACAGCAGACATCTATCTCTCTATGAACTGTATGTATTTATTTATGTATTTACTAATTTCCATATCTGTTTGTAGCTTTTAACACTAGTTCATTATGATATCATTTTAAATTTAGCACATATATTTTTGGTGCTCTCCCTGCTCAGAAACATGGTCCAATTAACCTTGAGTAAAAGTTATCTCACTGTGAAACAGTCAAATCAAGTGTGGAAAAATGTCTTATCCCTGGGCTAAAGCCATTTGTGTCCCTTCCCTTCCTACTGTCTTTCTATCACTCTACCTAGCTTCATCTCCCTGTCTTATTTACATTTGTGTGAATACATGAGAGGGACTGACCTGAGCCGGTGGCAGCCTTTGGCAGGCTAAGGAACCTTATAGGCCGAGGCTGTTTGCTCCTGGGCTTGGTAGGAGGGGGAGCAGGCCTGGGTGGGCTGTCAAGCGACTTGACCGGGGTCCCGACATCCAAGTAGTCACGGAGCTCCGCAGGGTTGTTCATATCCACTGAGCTCAGGCTTCCCAGAGAGCTGGTTGCTATTTCCCCCGTGGACATGGCCGAGCCCAAACTTCTCCTGCCCATGGCCTTCACCTCATGTACCACCTTTGGTGTAGACCAGAAAACAATGCTCCCATCATAGAAATACATATAGAACTAGTATATACATAAACTAATACAGAGAGATCCTGTATTCTAGGATCTATTCTATCATGCTGTTTAAACCGATACCCCCTGTATTTAGCCTCGTTATTGTGTTACTTTAATTATTATTACTTTTTACTTTAGTTTATTTGGGAAATATTTTCTTAACTCTTCTTGAACTGCACTGTTGGTTTCACGGTAAGGTCTACACTTGTTGTGTTCGGCACATGTGATTGATTTGATTTTAAGACATGGAACCACTATCTGTTTTGGCAATTTATCAGTCCAAGTATAATTCTGAACTGCAAATTTTCACATTTACAATAAATTTGAAGTCCATCCTACCTTCCAGTCCTCCTCCTTCAGGTGAGCCTCGATGTCCCTCACCTCCTCCATCAGGTCAATGGGTCCGTTGTTGTCAGCACAGCCCTGGTCCGACTGGACTTTCAGGGCTTTGACTCCCCGCCTGCCCTTCTTCTTCTTGCCCCTCTTGGAGGGAGCTGCAGTGGGAGGGACGGGAACAGGCCACACGCTACTGCTGCTGAATGACTTATTTACCTGGATGGACTCCAGAGAGTGAGATCCGGGTCGAACTTGGGCTCCGTCCACCCCCACCACGTTCTTCAGTGGGGCCAGAGCTATGTGCTCAAGCCTTCGTGGCAAAGGCCTCGGTGGAGCTTTCGGCCGCGGAATGCACTGAATAGAGGGAACGAAGTGGTGCGCGAAGGTGCTGCCAACCCCGATGAGAGCAGTCCGGACATAATTCTCATGGATAGCACTTATCTTTCTTTGCTTTGCTTCCATGGCCTCTCTTTCAGCTCTCTGCATCTGCAGAAGTCTGGCATCACTGATGAAGCCACGATGGCCCTCTGCGATTGGGTAGCTCTCCTGATAGCCCTGGATCACAATGGTACAGTATGAAATGTATAACAGAAGTGAAGAAGGCAAAATAGTTTCTACAGTGTGTCATGAAAAACTTTTAAGCTAAAGATTTTATGGATGTACGCCTACTGTATGTCTATGAAACCACAAAATAAACAGTGATATTTTTGGAAAAACGTTTGAAAAAACTGATGAGCCTTACAAAACTTGAAAACTTGTCCTGGTCATCCTGTTGGTTTAAAGCCATGTTTTGCTTCCTCAGGTTTTCGATGACGCTCTTCATCTGTGAGTTCTCCTTCTGGAGTTTGTCAAACTCACTTGATTTTCTCCCTCGATAAGCCATTGATGATAAATATTAACACTCTCAAAATAAGAACTTAACCTATCTCTGTGAGAGATCTATCATGAAATGAAATTTTGCTTGTCAGATGGAACCAGCAATGATATCATGGCAAGGCTTCCGTTACATTGTGATGTCATAATGGGGTCTGTTGACAGTGCTGAGCACATCAGCACATGGGGAACATTCATGAAAGCTTTTTGATTCCCATTTAAATCATGAATGTGGTGAATTTGTAAATATATATATATATAAACTCAGCAAAAAAAACTTTTTTAGGACCCTGTCTTTCAAAGATAATTTGTAAAAATCCAAGCCACTTCACAGATCTTCATTGTAAAGGGTTTAAACACTGTTTCCCATGTTTCCCACGCACAATCCCTACATCAGTGCTCAGACTACCCGCAATAAGCTGGAGGCTGAACTGAGGGCTTGTAGGCCTGTTGTAAGGCAGGTCCTCATTAGACATCACCGGCAACAGCGTCGCCTATGGGAACAAACCCACCGTCGCTGGACCAGAAAGGACTGCCAAAAAGTGCTCTTCACTGACGAGTCGCGGTTTCGTCTCACCAGGGGTGATGGTCAGATTTACGTTTATCGTTGAAGGAATGAGCGTTACACCGATGCCTGTACTCTGGAGCGATATCGATTTGGATGCAGTGTGTCACAGCATCATCGGACTAAGCTTGTTGTCATTGCAGGCAGTCTCAACGCTGTGTATTACAGGGAAGACATCCTCCTCCCTCGTGTGGTACACTTCCTGCAGGCTCATCCTGACATGACCCTCCAGCATGACAATGCCACCAGCCATACTGCTCGTTCTGTGCATGATTTCCTGCAAGACAGGAATATCAGTGTTCTGCCATGGTCAGCGAAGAGCCCGGATCTCAATCCCATTGAGCACATCTGAGACCTGTTGGATCGGAGGGTGAGAGCTAGGGCCATTCCCCCCAGAAATGTCTGGGAACTTGCAGGTACCTAGGTGGAAGAGTGGGGTAACATGGTACAGCAAGAACTGGCAAATCTGGTGCAGTCCATGAGGAGGAGACGCACTGCAGTACTTAATGCAGTTGATGGCCACACCAGATACTGTTACTTTTGATTTTGACCATTGATTTTGATTATTCCATTTCTGTTAGTCAAATTTCTGTGGAACTGGTTCAGTTTATGTCTCAGTTGTTGAATCTTGTTATGTTCATACAAATATTTACACATGTTAAGTTTGCTGAAAATAAAAGCAATTGACAGTGAGAGGATATTTCTTTTTTTGCTGAGTTTATATATATATACACTGTATACAGTTGAAGTCGGAAGTTTACATACACCTTAGCCAAATACATTTAAACTCAGTTTTTCACAATTCCTGAAATTTAATCCTGGTAAAAATCCCCTGTTTTAGGTTAGTTAGGATCACCACTTTATTTTAAGAATGTGAAATGTCAGAATAATAGTAGAGAGATTGATTTATTTCAGCTTGTATTTCTTTCATCACATTCCCAGTGGGTCAGAAGTTTACATACACTCAATTAGTATTTGGTAGCATTGCCTTTAAATTGTTTAACTTGGGTCAAACGTTATGGGTAGCCTTCCAAAAGCTTCCCACAATAAGTTGTGTGAATTTTGGCCCATTCCTCCTGACAGAGTTGGTGTAACTGAGACAGGTTTGTAGGCCTTCTTGCTCGCACACGCCTTTTCAGTTCTGCCCACACATTTTCTATAGGATTGAGGTCAGGGCTTTGTGATGGCCACTCCAATACCTTGCCTTTGTTGTCCAAACTTTTTATGGCCGCAGGGGCCGTATTGAGTAGCTTGGATTAAAAGGTGCCCATTGCAAACGGCCAGCTCCTCAGTCTCAGTTCCTAATATATGCATATTATTATTAGTATTGGATAGAAAACACTCTAAAGTTTCCAAAACTGTCCAAATATTGTCTGTGAGTATAACAGAACTGATATTGCAGGCGAAACCCTGAGGAAAATCAAAACAGGAAGTGGCTTCTATTTTGAAAACTCCATGTTCCATAGGCTCCCCTTGCTCCATTTAAAGGGATATCAACCAGATTCCCTTTCCTATCGCTTCCTCAAGGTGTCAACAGTCTTCAGACATAGTTTCAGGCTTTTATTTTGAAAAATGAGCCAGACAGATAACATCGCGTCAAGTGGTCACATGAGTTTTGCTTGCGCAACAGAGTTTGGACAGCTATTGCTTTTCCTTCTCCTACTGTGAAATACATTTGCGGTTGATATATTATCGATTATATATTTTTAAAACAACCTGGGGATTGGTTATAAAAAACGTTTGACATGTTTCTGTGGACATTATGGAAACTATTTGGAATTTGTCTGCGTTGTGGTGACCGCTCTTTCCTGTGGATTTCTGAACATAATGCGCCAAACAAACGGAGGTATTTTGGATATAAAAATAATGTTATGGAACAAAAGGAACATTTGTTGTGTAACTGGGAGTCTGGTGAGTGAAAACATCCGAAGATCAAAAGGTAAACGATTCATTTAATTGCTTTTCTGATTTTCGTGACCGAGCTACTTGATGCTAAGTGTACTTAATGTTTTGTCGAGCGATCGATAAACTTACACAAACACTTGGATTGCTTTCGCTGCAAAGCATCATTTCAAAATCTGACATGACAGGTGGATTAACAAAAGGCTAAACTGTGTTTTCCTATATTGCACTTGTGATTTCATGAATATAAATATTTTTAATAATATTTATTGAATGTAGCGCTATGCTATACAGCGGTTGTTGATGACACTTATCCCGTTAACGGGATTGCAGCCATAACAAGTTAATCCCTTCTCTTAACATGTATGGCCCCAAAACATAATCAAGCAGCTGACCAATTACGCAAGACTTTAGTTCGAAGTTAACTGAGATTAATCAACAACTGGATACATTTCTTTATTTCTAAAGTGAAACTATCCTCCGCATTGGAGTATCTCTACAAGTACAAGTTTAACCAGTATTTCAGTTGTTTTTACCGTCCCATGAAGAAGTGTGGCAGGCCTGTGAGGGAGGATCCTACAGCCATGAGGAAACAGCCCTTAGCAATGAACCTGGGCCGGTGCAGCTTCGCCCCAAAATGGCTGACCACAGCCAGGAACAGCAGGTTACCTGCAAGAAACCACAACACTACAGTAGTCAGGAATAGCAAATTATAAACACTGTTATTTTTTTAACTAAAAATGACATATCAGTTTGGATACTAGGCTGCAACAACATAGCATCAAATACAACAATGTTAGGGGTTTGACAGTAGAGTCATGGACAAACGCCAGTCAATCAATTAATAGGAACAACTATAAAACTGGACAGTATTGAGAGCAGACTCTGATTGAACCACAAAAAAAATTGATCATACTGTAGTCTGTATCTGGTTTTTACTACATGAATTCTCAAGCAACTCAATGTTATTGTTGAAACCCATCTCAAAGCTGCTGTCTATGAGTCCGATGAGAGAGCAGGACAGGTCAAAGTGTCTCTCTGAGTGATGGCACTCTTCATGTAGGTCCCTGACAGAGCTTTGGTGAAGGAGGCGAACTACAGGGCCACGATGAACTGCTGACAAACACAAGAGAGAGAACATTAGTGTGTGTTTGTCCGTGTGTATGTGCATGCGTGGATGCGTGTGCAGACAGAGTACATGTGTAGCTGAGGTGGCCTGCAATAGTAAAAAGAACGGACACAAGTTTAAGTCTGCAAAGTTCTGCCGCTTTCTTTATTTTGAAGAATATTTTTTTTCTCTTGTTCAATTGTCTATTTTCTTGTTAGTACTTTGAAAATATTCACATCAAACAAGTGCACACTTTAAATTAAACAACATAAATGCACTTTACCTAAAGCAGAAATAAAAAATGTTCCACAAATAACCCTGTCTTAGTGTACGGTTTCACATGAAAACCACAATGTATTTCACATTCATACAATAGAAACACCTATATATGAAACCATAAATAACTGAATGTTTCTCTATATACCTCTACCTCTATAGAAAAGTGACAACAATACATTCAGCTTTAAGATAGTGGCACCTCCAGAAAATCGTCTCTCTCTCACTGTATGCACTAAAAGTCCACCAGACTGAGCGTGCTCGGCCAGTTTACCAGCTAGTGAGCACAATTTTACACAAAACAACCAATAACATGTAAAACCAACTCAGAAATCCCTAACAAATGGATTCTTGATAAAAAATCTCCTAGACAAAATCCAGTACAAGTCAGCTACTCAGTAAACATAGTCTTTGTGACTCGTAAATGTTTTTTTTTACCTCAGCTAGCATCAAGCTAACATACACTCTCACTCAATGTAAATCACCTTCTTCTCTCACTCAGTTCGACACAAAGCCAAAACAAAACCTTTCCTAACGTGATAATATCTTGACAAAGTTGTTAAATAGCATGTTATTACATATTGTGTATATATTTGAACGTTTGAAGTGCTGTTACATACCTGTCATAGTAAAAGAACTGACACAGTTTACCTCTGTAAAGTTCTGGTCCTTATTCTGCAGATGGTGAGCTCTTGACCAGAACTTAATGTTTCTCCTGCTACAACAGTGCAACAGCGCCATCTATTGGCCTGATGGACTGCTGACGCTAAAGTATGTAGAAAATCCCATTAAGATTCATTAAGACAAATACAGAAACAATTAGGGGGGATAAATAATAAATGGGTGTCTGTTTTTAGTGACTTTGTTTTCAACCCATTACACATGCACAATCATACATGTGCATTTAAAGCATTATTAAGATCCTTGAGTGTGGAACTGCAGGGCGTTTACGCAAAAAACACATGAATTTCACATGAACACGGGAAGTGTAGCAAAAACATGTTTTAATGTAATCTTATGTGAAGATAATGTGATAACATGTAAAGCAACATGTGATTACATTAAACTACACATGTGAAAATGTGATCACGTTGTGTTCCAAAATGTAATTTGTGCTCACATAAAATTTAAGTTGAAATCATGTGTTTTTTTTGTCAGGGCAGGAATATAAGATGCATTTTGATGTTACATGATCTTGAAAATGCAATGTTCTTTGAGGTTCTTCCATGTTCCTTTCCATGTATTTTCCATTTTACTTTCCCTCAGTCCTTTTCACTTTCCTTGTCAAAACAAGCTCTGTCCCCGTCAAGACTTATTGAGATTCTGATGGATTTTAAACCATTCAACAAATAGTTTTATAATGAAGAGTAGACCCAACTAAACACCCTGGATTCTTTACACACACATTGAAAGGCAAAAATGTCGAATTTGGACTCATCAGACCTAAGGACAGATTTCCACCCGTCTAAGGTCCATTGCTCATGTTTCTTGGTCCAAGCAAGTCTCTTCTTATTTTTGGTGTCCGTCCTTTAGTAGCGGTTTCAATGGAGCAATTTGACCATGAAAGTCTGATTCACGCAGTCTCCTCTGTGAACAGTGCATGTTGAGATGTGTGTGTTTCTTGAACTCTGTGAAGAATTTATTTGGGCTCCAATCTGAGGTGCAGTTCACTCTACTGAACTTATCCTCTGCAGCAAAAGTAACTCTGGGTCTTCCTCATGAGAGCCAGTTTCATCATTGCGCTTCATGGTTTTTGCGACTGCACTAGAAGAAACTTTCAAAGTTCTTAAAATGTTCCGTATTGACTGACCTTCATGTCTTTAGTAATGATGGGATGTTGTTTCTCTTTGCTTATTTGAGCTGTTCTTGGCATAAAATGGACGTGGTCTTTTACCAAATAGGGATATCTTCTGTAAACCATCCTTACCTTGTCACAACACAACCTGTTGGCTCAAACGCTTTAAGAAGGAATGAAATTCCACAAATTAACTTTTAAGAAGGTACACCTGTTAATTGAAAAACATTCCAGGTGACTACCTCATGAAAAGGTTGGAGAGAATGCCAAGAGTGTGCAAAGTGGTCAAGGAAAAGGATGGCTACTTCGAAGATTCTCAAATATAAAATATATTTTGATTTGTTTAACACTTTTTGCTTACTACATGATTCCAATTGTGCTATTTCATAGTTTTGATGTCTTCACTATTATTCTAAAATGTAAAAAATTGTAAAAATAAAGAAAAACCCTTAAATGAGTAGGTGTGTCCAGACTTTTGACTGGTACTGTATATATTGTGATATTGCAAATATGGTACAATCCAAGGGTGCAAAGCTTTTGGAGACTTACCCAGAAAGACTCACAGCTTTACTCGCTGCCAAAGGTGATTCTAACATGTATTGTGAATACTTATGTAAATTAGATATTTCTGTATTTCATTTTCAATACATTTGAGAAAAAATTACAACATATTTTCACTTTGTCATTATGGGGTATTGTCTGTAGCTGGGTGAGATGATAAAAAACTATAATTTAATCCATTTGGAATTCAGGCTGTAAGAAAACAAAATGAGGAATAAGTTAAGGGGTATGAACACTTTCTGAAGGCACTGTATATCTGCAAGAAAGTGATAAATGAGTGACTCTTTGAAAGGGGGTCATATATACATTGCCTTATTAAAAATAAAAATAAAGCTATCGTGCTATAATCGGCATAGTTTCTCAGACCAAATCTTCATTCTGGTTTAAACAAAGCAATCTGATCATGCTCCAGTAAAATACACGCTACAGGGAATAAAAAAAAAAGGCTTCTGCAAAGCACATATACATTGTCCAATCAACATCCACACATTGATTTCATTCTTCGGGTCTTTATTCAAACACAAACACACGTGGAATAAAATGATCTTTCAGTGTGTTGTTGCAGGATGTGCAATGTTCGAAAGTGTGTGAGAGATTAGCATTAATGTGTGTGTATGTGTGTGGGGTCAAGTTTGGACGGTCGTACATATGCAAATAGGCAAGATTGTACATTTCAGGTCCATGGACAGCAGCAATATAAGCATAGCGACATCTGTCATTCAGCACCACATGACAGTAGACAGCGGCCATCTCATGTGAAGTTGGCACTGGGGAAATCCCATGTAATGAGAAACGAGGCCTAGGAGGCAAAAAGACTGAAGGAGAAGAGTCCCACAAGAACTCTATGCTGAACTGTTCTGCCACATTCATTTCAAATGTTACATCTTTCGATTTGTAAATGATAGGGAATACATCTGCAAATAATTGAAACTGATTATTCAAACTACACTGTACAGCTTTTGTGTGTCTGTGCATCATAGGTACAACAGTAAGCAATTCCGTTCTCAAATGTCTGTTTATTGTGAGAAACAAAAGGAAAAACACCTGTTAGACCATTACAATGCGGACTGTCATGCATTTTTACTATTACCAACAAGACAACGAAGTGATACGTGTCATGGAGACTAAAAACGGATACTTCCCAAACACCAAAAGTTCCTACGCTGAGCGATATTGTTTACTACACTATTATTCATACAATCCAAGTCATACGTTTATTGTCATTCATACTCTTATTTTTAACCGAATATCTTTTCAAAAGTGTCCATTCTGTCAATTCAGAGCATGGAAAAATATTGGAATAATGTGCTTAAGGGGACTGACACTCGTGCCGCACAACAGGATAACACAACAACCACATTTTCAATTGACAATCATTGCTTTAAATGGATGTGGTCGATAGATTTGTATAGGTGTAGCAGTGTGATGTTGTTCCCCTATATTATGCACCAAATTGCACACAGGGACCAATTCAAATCGGCCAGGTCAAGAGGGGATGTTAATAATTTGATAATAATACTAATAATTCAGTCTATTTTTTAAAAATTTAATTACAGCTGCATAGCTAAAGTGTACAAACACTTTGTTACAATGTGGATAATATAAAGATATTGTATAGGCATATATAAACAATGTATTTAACTTGGAAACCAAGGTTGGATTAGTTGGTCTAAGCAACATGCACCTGGATAATCGGGTCATGAATCTGGACGGGCTCCTACATCCTCATATACACATTATGACAAAATAAAGAGTTTAATGTTTCACGAAATAAAGACATAGAAGCATACCCAATTATACAGGTTCTACACATTCCATTTCTCCATGGCAATAGAATGTAAACATTCTATTTTGCGCCAAACATCCCTACAACTCAATTCTAAGTGCAGCATATTGGAGGACTCCAGCCATTGATCATTCGCGACTTTAAGTCATTCCTGTTATCTCTAGAGCATCTCGTATATCTATAGCGCTGCATTTCTTCCCCATCTTACCATGGATAGGGTTTGGTGCATTCCGGAGTTCACTTATGGTCCCACAAAGGTAATCTTAGGAGAAATTAATTTTAGCATACCGTAAATGCCTGTGCATAATGTGCATAACAAAGCATCATTATTTTCATTATCTTCAAAGGATTTCTGTAGAAGCAGCCTTTATTTCCAGACTCTGCAGGCCTGCTGGGAGGAAACATATTACAATAAACAGGTAAGATTCATCCCACAAAAACATAAACAACAGAAAAAGAGTTGTATTTCAAGACAGTTTAGAGAAGGTGGTCATAAGAGTTCTTAATAATCACTTGCAAATTGTGAGGCATGAGCAGTTGTGAAATGTTGCGAGAGGCCCTTCTGAAAGCACATGATATGGTATTTCGTGGCACGGTCTCACACCTTACCTCATCTTGCAGAAGAAGCTCATGGTCCACTATCTGCTGCTCCAGAGTCAAGGCCAGGTCCCTCCCCATGTCACCACGGAGCACATGAGCAACTGGCTGGTGTCTCAGGGCAAAAAATCTCTTAGGGAGAGGTGAGTACAACGTCAGCACTCACATTCACTGCCATTCCCTGCCACCAGCAGCACTCCAGGAGATGTGGGTAAAATAAACAACAGAAAAATCAGAAGCCAGGAAAGTTGAATTGCTGTGTGTTTTATTTGAAGGGTGTGGAAGGAAACCCTGGAGGAAGGAAGCGACCTCGCTCGGCTGGTAAGAGAATGAGAGTTAGAGACAAACTACAAGTTAGTGAGCTCTTTACTAGCCTTTCAACAACGAGTTAGCACAGCATAATAGATCTGTTGTGAAATTACACCAATGGGACTTCCTGTTTCATACTGCAGGCCTGGGAAGTAAACACTTGCCTAAAAATGATGAACATAGAGCACGAGGCTTTCTGCAAGCTCCGCCGCTCCATGCACCCCACCTCCCCAGCTGACATGTGAGTTCCATGTACTGCCCTGCATATGACTTGATCCATTTATCTACACATCTGGAACTACGCAGAAACAGACTAAGACAGTGTTCTAAGTGAGTACATTGCACATCGTTTACCTTTGTTTTCTCCTTATCGTTGATTTCAGCGATCCGAAGGTCCACAGCATCGTGGAGAGAGCTGTGAGGAGCATTCTGGGGGAGCAGTCCAAAGAGCCCAGTAGCAACCTGCTCAGCCCATCTCAGGTGGTGGTGGAGGTGGTGCCCAGGCTCCTCCTGGCCCTGTGGCTTCAGCCAGAGGAAGGCCATTCAGAGCACCCAATCCTAATAGGTGGGATGGCCGTGGGCATGGTGGCGGCCGTAGTGGAGAAGCTCTCCTGCATGTTAAAGGACCCTTCCCCTCACATCCCTTTCTCCCGGGCTGCTGCGTTTGACTCTGTGTGGTCGATCCTCGGGAGAATCAGTCAGTCCTTCTCCACCGATGACCTGCAGAGCCCTTTTTATACGAGCTCTGTTTGTGCCTTTGTGGCGGACGAGGTGCAGAGCTGCTTCCAGCCTCCTGCAGCCCCCCTACCAGTCCCCACTGTCCTCGCGGTGGCCGCTTCCACTACACTACCAGCTGACATCCAAGCAGGTGAGTAGCACTGATAGAGAGCACTCTGACAGATGCCTGTTCTGATGACATCTTGGTTCCTTGTAGTAGTAGAGCTCATCAGGATTGTTGTTGTCACCCATAACACAGACCCGGCTTCTTCCCACCTCGAGGTTGTAGACATCACCCCTAACACAGAGGCATATCAGGCTTCTTTCCACCTGGAGGTTGTGGACATCACCCGTAAGACAGAGGCAGACCCGGCATCTTCCCACCTGGAGGTTGAGGACATCACCACTAACACAGAGGCAGACCCAGCATATTCCCACCTGGAGGTTGAGGACATCACCCCTAACACAGAGGCAGACCCGGCATCTTCCCACCTGGAGGTTGAGGACATCACCACTAACACAGAGGCAGACCCAGCATCTTCCCACCTGGAGGTTGAGGACATCACCACTAACACAGAGGCAGATCAGGCTTCTTCCCACCTGGAGGTTGTGGACATCACCTGTAAAACAGAGGCAGACCCGGCATCTTCCCACCTGGAGGTTGTGGACATCACCCGTAAGACAGAGGCAGATCCGGCTTCTTCGCACCTGAATGTTGTGGACATCGCCTCTAATACAGAGGCAGACCCGGCTTCTTCCCACCTGAATGTTGTGGACATAACCCCTAATACAGAGGCAGAGCCCATCTCTTCCCTCTTGGAGGTTGTGGACGTCACACCTGAAGAAAGGACTCTCACAATGGCCGTCTCCGCCACTCTGCCAGCTGACATCCAAGCAGGTGAGTAAACACTTAGAGAGCACTCTGACAGGTGCCGTTTGTCATGACATCTTAGTAGAACCTTTCAACTGGTCAGTGTTTAGAAGCTATGGATTGCATTTGTTTTCAATCTGTTCCCCTTTTTTCCCTTTTCAGAGGATGTTGCTGTGGTCACCCCACACGTCACCAAGGACGTGACACTGGATGTTCCATGCAGAGCTAGGAAAGGGGCAGTCCGGCGATTATTTTGCAGGCTTTGGAGGGCAGTGTGCTGCTGCGCCTGCCACAAGGAAGAGGAGGAACAATATTAATTATTCATCAGACCTTCAGAAATGGGATTGAACCATAGACCATTAAATTATTAAATTATAATTGGACTCAATTCTGCTTTTCTTCTGTTTACTACTTCATTTCAGAAAATGTCTATAAACTGTCACTTTGCAAGTGTGGAGTAGGTTGTGTAAATAAGTGGAAAACATCCCAATTTAATGCTTTTAATAATTAACTTGTACATTTAAAAACAAAGGTATTATTTGACAACAAAAAAAACAGAGGGCACTCAACCAACGTTGAGTTGAGGTGCAACCAAAAATTTGAATCATCATAGAAAAGGAAAAAGCCCAACTCCTGCTCACTATAAAAAAAAGCATTGTTTTATTCAAGCAAGGTTAAAAGATTAACGTTTCGGCCCTGTCTATGATGATATACAAGTTGTGTTTGCCCAGTAAAAGGGTGACCCAGACTAACCCTGGTTCTTGAGGGTTGAAGACAGTGAAAAATGATCATTAAGTATCACAACACTGCTGCTCATTCATATTCAAACGCACTTCAGAGTACGGACACAAACATGGATGCCCCCCACACACAATGAACTTACCTGTACATATCAGAATCATACATTTGGCAGACACCTCTTCCAGCACATGTATTGATCCCCCACCTCAAACATGTTGAGTCAATTCCAGATGCTGGAATGCAGGTGCAGTAGGGCCAAGTATGTCAGGATGTGATACCATGTGTAGCCCATATCCTGTGTTTGTGTTGATGTTTTTTTTTATTAAACTTTTATTTAAACAGGGTTTAAGAGTCACACTGAGATTAAACATTTATTTTACAAGAGTACCCTGTAAAAGTTGAAGTCATATTGAACAACTACCAGAGAGAACCTTCTCTACATAGGAATTGCATACCATATATTTTCCATACATCAAAATAATACTTTATTGTCAGTCAGCAATTACTAACTCAGATAAGGCCTCAACAAGGCCCCAGTTAATGGTTGAAAATAACTTATGCCTTTCAAGCATTGATCAATGACACTCTTAGGGATTTGTTGGATCGGTTCGTCTTTGTTTACCTCGACGACATCCTGATCTTCTCCAAAAACCCTTCCCGGAACACATACGGCCCTGTCCCACCTCACTCAAGCAGGTTTTTGCAGGAATCCCGAGACTGACAGGGCATTCATAGAGCTCAAGGGACGTTTCACCTCCGGACCCATCCTCATTCATCCTGATCCTACTCGTCCCTTTGTGGTAGAGGTGGACGCCTCGGACACCGGAGCGGTACTTTCACAGTGGAAAGAGGAGGACAAGGAACTGCACCCATGCTCCTTTCTCTCTAAACGGTTCTCGCCAGCGGAATGCAACTACAATATAGGTAACCGGGAGCTCTTGGCAGTTAAGTGGGCCCTTGAGGGGTGGAGACACTGGTTGGAACCACTGCTTCAACTTCTGGTCTCTTCTCTGCACCTGGGTCCAACCTTACCACGTCACAGTTATCAAATCAAATTTATTTATATAGCCCTTCGTACATCAGCTGATATCTCAAAGTGCTGTACAGAAACCCAGCCTAAAACCCCAAACAGCAAGCAATGCAGGTGTAGAAGCACGGTGGCTAGGAAAAACTCCCTAGAAAGGCCAATACCTAGGAAGAAACCAGGCTATGTGGGGTGGCCAGTCCTCTTCTGGCTGTGCCGGGTGGAGATTATAACAGAACATGGCCAAGATGTTCAAATGTTCATAAATGACCAGCATGGTCGAATAATAATAAGGCAGAACAGTTGAAACTGGAGCAGCAGCACAGTCAGGTGGAAGTTGAAACTGGAGCAGCAGCATGGCCAGGTGGACTGGGGACAGCAAGGAGTCATCATGTCAGGTAGTCCTGGGGCATGGTCCTAGGGCTCAGGTCCTCCGAGAGAGAGAAAGAAAGAGAGAAGGAGAGAATTAGAGAACGCACACTTAGATTCACACAGGACACCGAATAGGACAGGAGAAGTACTCCAGATATAAAAAAACTGACCCCAGCCCCCCGACACATAAACTACTGCAGCATAAATACTGGAGGCTGAGACAGGAGGGGTCAGGAGACACTGTGGCCCCATCCGAGGACACCCCCGGACAGGGCCAAACAGGAAGGATATAACCCCACCCACTTTGCCAAAGCACAGACCCCACACCACTAGAGGGATATCTTCAACCACCAACTTACCATCCTGAGACAAGGTTGAGTATAGCCCACAAAGATCTCCGCCACGGCACAACCCAAGGGGGGGGGCGCCAACCCAGACAGGATGACCACAACAGTGAATCAACCCACTCAGGTGACGCACCCCCTCCAGGGACGGCATGAGAGAGCCCCAGCAAGCCAGTGACTCAGCCCCTGTAATAGGGTTAGAGGCAGAGAATCCCAGTGGAAAGAGGGGAACCAGCCAGGCAGAGACAGCAAGGGCGGTTCGTTGCTCCAGAGCCTTTCCGTTCACCTTCCCACTCCTGGGCCAGACTACACTCAATCATATGACCCACTGAAGAGATGAGTCTTCAGTAAAGACTTAAAGGTTGAGACCGAGTTTGCGTCTCTGACATGGGTAGGCAGACCGTTCCATAAAAATGGAGCTCTATAGGAGAAAGCCCTGCCTCCAGCTGTTTGCTTAGAAATTCTAGGGACAATTAGGAGGCCTGCGTCTTGTGACCGTAGCGTACGTGTAGGTATGTACGGCAGGACCAAATCAGAGAGATCGGTAGGAGCAAGCCCATGTAATGCTTTGTAGGTTAGCAGTAAAACCTTGAAATCAGCCCTTGCTTTGACAGGAAGCCAGTGTAGAGAGGCTAGCACTGGAGTAATATGATCTAGTCAGGATTCTAGCAGCCGTATTTAGCACTAACTGAAGCTTATTTAGTGCTTTATCCGGGTAGCCAGAAAATAGAGCATTGCAGTAGTCTAACCTAGAAGTGACAAAAGCATGGATGAATTTTTCTGCATCATTTTTGGACAGAAGGTTTCTGATTTTTGCAATGTTACGTAGATGGAAAAAAGCTGTCCTTGAAATGGTCTTGATATGTTCCTCAAAAGAGAGATCAGGGTCCAGAGTAATGCCGAGGTCCTTCACAGTTTTATTTGAGACGACTGTACAACCATTAAGATTAATTGTCAGATTCAACAGAAGATCTCTTTGTTTCTTGGGACCTAGAACAAGCATCTCTGTTTTGTCCGAGTTTAAAAGTAGAAAGTTTGCAGCCATCCACTTCCTTATGTCTGAAACACATGCTTCTAGCAAGGGCAATTTTGGGGCTTCAACATGTTTCATTGAAATGTACAGCTTTGTGTCATCCGCATAGCAGTGAAAGTTAACATTATGTTTTCGAATAACATCCCCAAGAGGTCAAATATATAGTGAAAACAATAGTGGTCCTAAAACGGAACCTTGAGGAACACCGAAATTTACAGTTGATTTGTCAGAGGACAAACCATTCACAGAGACAAATTGATATCTTTCTGACAGATAAGATCTAAACCAGGCCAGAACTTGTCCGTGTAGACCAATTTGGGTTTCCAATCTCTCCAAAAGAATGTGGTGATCGATGGTATCAAAAGCAGCACTAAGGTCTAGGAGCACGAGGACAGATGCAGAGCCTCGGTCCGATGCCATTAAAATGTAATTTACCACCTTCACAAGTGCCATCTCAGTGCTATGATGGGGTCTAAAACCAGACTGAAGCATTTTGTATACATTGTTTGTCTTCAGGAAGGCAGTAAGTTGCTGCGCAACAGCCTTTTCCCCAAAAATTGAGAGGAATGGAAGATTCGATATAGGCTGATAGTTTTATATTTTCTGGGTCAAGGTTTGGCTTTTTCAAGAGAGGCTTTATTACTGCCACTTTTAGTGAGTTTGGTACACATCCGGTTGACAGAGAGCCGTTTATTATGTTCAACATAGGAGGGCCAAGCACAGGAAGCAGCTCTTTCAGTAGTTTAGTTGGAATAGGGTCCAGTATGCAGCTTGAAGGTTTATAGGCCATGATTATTTTCATCATTGTGTCAAGAGATATATTACTTAAACACTTGAGCGTCTCTCTTGATCCTAGGTCCTGGGAGAGTTGTGCAGACTCAGGACAACTGAGCTTTGAAGGAATACGCAGATTTAAAGAGGAGTCCGTAATTTGCTTTCTAAGGAATTTCGGATTGTTCTTATTTTCCTCAATCAAGTTAGAAAAATAGGATGATCGAGCAGCAGTAAGGGCTCTTCGGTACTGCACGGTACCGTCCTTCCAAGCTAGTTGGAAGACTTCCAGTTTGGTGTGGCGCCATTTCCGTTCCAATTTTCTGGAAGCTTGCTTTAGAGCTCGGGTATTTTCTGTGTACCAGGGAGCTAGTTTCTTATGAGAAATGTTTTTAGTTTTTAGAGGTGCAACTGCATCTAGGGTATTGCGCAAGGTTAAATTGAGTTCCTCAGTTAGGTGGTTATCTGATTTATTTCCTCTGGCGTCCTTGGGTAGACAGAGGGAATCTGGAAGGACATCAAGGAATCTTTGTGTTGTCTGTGAATTTATAGCACGACTTTTGATGTTCCTTGGTTGGGGTCTGAGAAGATTATTTGTTGCAATTGCAAACGTAATAAAATGGTGGTCCGATAGTCCAGGATTATGAGGAAAAACATTAAGATCCACAACATTTATTCCATGGGACAAAACTAGGTCCAGCGTATGACTGTGACAGTGAGTGGGTCCAGAGACATGTTGGACAAAACCCACTGAGTCGATGATGGCTCCGAAAGCTTTTTGGAGTGGGTCTGTGGACTTTTCCATTTGAATATTAAAGTCAAAGATTAGAATATTATCTGCTATAACTACAAGGCCCGATAGGAATTCAGGGAACTAATTGAGGAACGCTGTATATGGCCCAGGAGGCCTGTAAACAGTAGCTATAAAAAGTGATTGAGTAGGCTGCATAGATTTCATGACTAGAAGCTCAAAAGACGAAAATGTCTTTTTTTTTTTGTAAATTGAAATTTGCTATCGTAAATGTTAGCAACACCGTTGCCTTTGCGGGATACACGGGGGATATGGTCACTAGTGTAGCCAGGAGGTGAGGCCTCATTTAACACAGTAAATTCATCAGGCTTAAGCCATGTTTCAGTCAGGCCAATCACATCAAGATTATGATCAGTAATTAGTTCATTGACTATAATTGCCTTTGAAGTAAGGGATCTAACATTAAGTAGCCCTATTTTGAGATGTGAGGTATCATGATCTCTTTCAATAATGACAGGAATGGAGGTGGTCTTTATCCTAGTGAGATTGCTAAGGCGAACACCGCCATGTTTAGTTTTGCCCAACCTAGGTCGAGGCACAGACACGGTCTCAATGGTGATAGCTGAGCTGACTACACTGACTGTGCTAGTGGCAGACTCCACTATGCTGGCAGGCTGGCTAACAGCCTGCTGCCTGGCCTGCACCCTATTTCATTGTGGAGCTAGAGGAGTTAGAGCCCTGTCTATGTTGGTAGATAAGATGAGAGCACCCCTCCAGCTAGGATGGAGTCCGTCACTCCTCAGCAGGTCAGGCTTGGTCCTGTTTGTGGGTGAGTCCCAGAAAGAGGGCCAATTTTTCCTTATAATCCTGGACTATCGGACCACCATCCCCTTTCCACAGTGGTGCCACCATGGGGATGATGGGAGGTGGTTGTGGATGATTGTTTCCATTCTTCACAGGGACACTGGCTGTGAGGAGGATCCCCTCCCTGTGTGCAGGTACGCTGGACATTGGGAAGATTCCCTTCCTCTGCGCAGTGACACTGGCCATGAGGAGGATCAACTCCTTTTGTTCAGGGATGAGGCCTGATGCTCGGAGGATCTCCTTCCTCTGTACAGCAACATCAGCTGCTGTGATGAACTGCAGGTATAAAATAGAGCATATAGTCATTCCCTATATAAAAAAAATCAGCCACTTGGAATCTATAGCATCATTGACACATAGTACACTGTGTATTAAACATTAAGAACACCTTCTCTTTCTGTGACACAGACTAATCAGGTGAAAGCTATAATCCCTTATTGATGTTAATTGTTAAATCTTCTTCTCAGTGTAGATGAAGGGGAGGAGACAGGTTAAAGATGGACTTTTAGACAATTGAGACATGGATTGTGTATGTGTGTCATTCAGAGGGTGAATGGGCAAGACCAAACATTTAAGTCCCTTTGAACAGAGTATGGTAGTAGGTGCCAGAAGCTGTTGGGTTTTTCAGCTCAATAGTTTTCCCTGAGTATCAACAATGGTCCACCACCAAGGGTGGGACATCAATAGGAAGGTGTTCTTAATGTTTTGTTCACTCAGTGTAGATAATTCCCTAGCATATACTTTCATTTGTATGTGTACTGATACTGTAAATACACAAATTATATTAATGTTATCTACAATATATTATAATACCGTAAGCCTCCCTGCTGCAGGGGCATTTCCTCCTACAATTTTGAGCCGATTTTCTTCACTTTAGCAATATTTTGTATCTTTGTTCATTTTTACATTTATTGTGTTTGGAATGGCACTGTTACTACAGGAGATGATGCTATCATAAAGTATTTGATGTAAGTATGTAGGATAATTACACATAATGCTCACTGACTGAACATTCAAAATAACCATAGCAATTATTGACGCATTCACATGCCATCGGAAACTTGGAACCTCAGAGTTAAAATGAATGTAAGTTATTAGCGTAGAGCTTCCTACTGGTTGATTCTAATACTTCACAAGTGGGAAACTTTCCATGACGAGTTAGTGAGTCAGAAATGTCAAAATGTCCTAGTTCGACTTGAAGTGCCTTCTATGATGTAGGGCAGGTCAGTAACCAAATTATTTTACTGTGCCAAGTCGCACAGACTTTTATGGTCACACAAGTTGCCACCGGTGGATTCAAAATGAGTAGCCTAACAATTATTTACATGGCCCCAGGTACATTTGCAACCAAATAATTTCTGTGAGAAATCAATAATAGTTGCACTCATAGGGTAACAGTCAGCAATTGACAGTGAGCAATGAGCAAGATAAGCATTGACGGCAAGTTGACAATAGCTTATTGTTAGTGTAAACTAATTGTATTTCTATGGTTGCAGTCCTCAAAGATTGAATTGCATTGAATTTAATTAATCAGATCCAATGATTTACTGCCCTTAGGGTGGGGTACCGCTAGTTATCATTATTATAATCACCATCTCAATCATCATCACCATACCATCATAGACGTATTCTTCTGTATCTGAGACTCATCTGACACTACCTTAGACATGGCAGTCTGCAACTCAATACACTGCCCCTGCATGGTGTTCAGCGTCCCCTGCATGTGGTTAATCGAATGCTTAACATCGTTCAGCAGGATCTGAATCTCAAGCCTGCAAGAAATCAGGTGGTTCAACACACTGAGATGACGAGAGGCTTCAGACCATGCCCATTGGACCATCTTTAGGATTCTTTCTCACTTAACACCAATCTAATTAGGAATGTAACTTTGTGCAGAAGATGTTACAATAGTGTTATTTAGAAGGAAAAAAGTATACTTTGTCAGGCGCCAAAAGGATGACGGCATGTCTCCCTGCTCCAGTGAGCTCTGCTGGCAGGTCTTGCTCACTGTTGGAGGAACGGGAGCCAAATTAGAGGAAAAATATCTATGGTAAGATAATGTAATACAATCTTTAAACCCATCAGAAATAGTGCTTACCTCCATGAAAATATTGGTCCATGTCATTTATGGTTGCATTGTCCCAATGTTGACCACTAGTTCCAACTTGTGATGAGAAGGTCTTGAAACGATCAAGTCAACATTTTGTTAGACATTTCAGAGATAGCATTAGCAATTGTACACGAGACAGTGCTTCCAGATATTGAGGTATCTTCCTTCTGAGGTATGTAAAAAAAATATTGTGTGTGAGTACTCACATGAAAGGTATCCATGATTCTAGATGAAGCCAATCATGTATGTGATTACCATCCTATGGGTCAGCAATGGAATGATTACTACACAGCTTTCAGGAGACTTTATGTCTTGGGCCTGGATGAATCATTGAAATACAAGTAATATTGTGAATTTGTGATGAATAATTGTCATTGTCATTTGGAATATTCCATCAAAGTTATTTGTTTTGACAGTCAAAACAACTAACTCTTACGATTAATCACTTGACTTGAGTAACTTGAGTTGACGGAAGTAGCAACTTTATATTCTGACCTAGACACTAACTTGTGCACTGCCTAATGCACAATCTATGCATGTTATTGGCTCATCATAGTATATTGCCGAGGGTCTCAGTCCAAAAACAGCATTGGTCATTGGACTGCTCAGTCAAAACAACTCACTTTTATGATTAATCACTTGACTGGAGTAATTTGAGTTTGGAACTAAAACATTAAAAGTAGGCTATAGCTTGACGCATATCCTTACCTTGGACAAGCGTATCCAAAAGGCCTATCCATGTAATGGATTTCTTCATCTGAACGAGAGGCGGACCAAAGCGCAGCGTGGTTGTTTTGATTCATGTTTTAATAAATCCCTTCACATGAACAAACTAACAAGAACTGTGAAAACTCAAAACAGCCCTATCTGGTGCAAAACACAGAGACAGGAACAAACACAGAGTGTCACCCAGGCTACCTAAGTATGATTCTCAATCAGAGACAACTAATGACACCTGCCTCTGATTGAGAACCATACTAGGCCGAAACATAGAAATACCCAAATCATAGAAAAACAAACATAGACTGCCCACCCAACTCACGCCCTGACCATACTAAATAATGATAAAACAAAGGAAATAAAGGTCAGAACGTGACAATCCAGTCGTGCGTGAAGATACCTTTAGGCAGATAAAAGCGCGGTACGGGTTGAGACACGTTCAGTAATGTGAATCTGTAACACTGATATAAAAACACGTTTTCATTTATAATGTACACTGTAGAATGACCTGCAAGCCAATCAGAATCTAGTTTTAAACAACACTGTGGTTTTCCATGGAACGTCACAAACATATTAGGCCACTTGCGTCACAGATTACAGTCACTGAACATGGGTTTAATAGCTATAATGGCTATATGTACAGTATATGCACATCGTATTGAATTGAGATTACATTTACTGCACCACTGTAATTATGTAGCCTAATCCTATGAGGACCATATGTGAAATGTCAGAATCATGGCACATGAAAACATAATTAAATTGACTGCAGATTACAAAATTCACTGTGACACAATATCCATGTAATTTCAATTAAATTACGTTAAACCAACGTGGAATAAACATTGAATTGATGTATGTGCCCAGTGGGAAGTGATCAATTCGAAATGATTGAATACATACAGTATTACAAAGAAAGAGATACAAAAATTGCTTAGAAAAGCTTGAAAAAGTCTAATTTCCCCGGGCCACTCAAAAGTCAAATGTATGTACGCATTACTGTACATCGCTTTGGATGAAAGCGTCTGCTTTCAAATCTCTGACTTTCACACATATTTACAATCTCGCAATGTTTCTTTCTGGCGCTTTCACATTTGCAGGATTTTGTGAAGTAAATGATGTGCAGGAGAGCTCCATGAAATCAATGACATGGTCAAGATGGCGACATGAGAGGGTGGAACATTTCTAGCTGAGGAACAATTTTTGGGTTTTCTCACAAAGTCTATAGTTTTAGACTGCAGTTGCAATTTGTTATTTTCACAAAAATGATATCTAACCATACAATGAATAATTTTGTAATTATTCAAACCATTGACATATTTTTGACGATTTCCAAAGAACAAGCTAGCTATCGAAACGTTTCAGCGTGTGCCGTTAAGTTAGCCTGCTAACGTCTTCATAGCTAGTAGCATGTAATCAGGACATGACCAAACTGTTGCTGAGATAATAGATGTTGAAACTTCCAAGGAGAAAAGAGGCATTGTTGAAACTCACTCATATGCTTGCAGTGTAAAAAAGGGGGGTGAATGCGATTCATACCCGAATACCCCAACCAAGGAGCAACTTCCAAAGAAGCTGAGAAGTGAACCATCAATGAGCCAGCTACAGGACAACATCGTCCGCATCCTCATGGCTAAAATCAGAGAGTACAGATAACATCATGAATTTGGTGTAAAACAACACGGTCAGTATCGTTAACCTGAAGAAATCGATTGATTTCAGTGCTGAGGAAGTAAAAACTCTGAAGCAGCAGAACGCAATATTGAACATTCAGGTTGCAAAGCAGGAGAAGAAACTCACTGAAATGGAGTCAAAAGGTAAACGATAATGACCGGTATAGTCGGAGATGGAATCTTCGAATTTATGGAATAGCAGAAAAATCTGGCAAGAACATCAAAGCAAGGGTGAAGAACATTTGCAGGGCAATAGGAGGAGCGAAATGTTGTTGCAGGTTCTCTGGATGTAGTGCACCGCCTGGGTAGGCTTAGAGATGGGGAAAACAACCAGCCACCACGACCAGTGATCATGAGATTCATCTCCAGGACAGTGAGGGACATGACATGGAAAAGTGCAAAGAAAAATGACTATTTAAAGAAGAACAACCTGAGGTTCAAGGAGGATCTGACAGCATTTGACAAAGAAGCTCAGAATCGTCTGTGGCTGGATTTATCAAGTGAGTTGTGCAGGACTGAGTTTTATTTGCATCTGATAAAACTTTATATTTCTTGAGGAAAGAGCATTGTTTGTGTGAGCCAAACTTTTTGTTATATATATATTTATTTTATGGCAGGGAAATTCGCACTGACACTTAATGTTAGCTTGATGGCTATAACTTTTTACCAATTTATGGTACAATGTTATTTGCAATTGTATAAATATATATATATATATATATATATATAGAATTTAGTTCACCCACTTGCGTGGTGCCTAGGACTGTTTTTATTTGCAACTAGTAAGAACTTTTCTTTTTGTGAGACCCTGATTCATGTGAACGTATACAAGTTTAATATTCTTCATCTAGTCACTGTGATAGTAAATGTCCATTTCTGTTTTTCTATTAATGCTAGGCGAATCGTAATATTTTTAAGAGACAGGAATGAGGTTTCTAAAGCAGTTTCCTGTATTGAAGACTTTTCCTTAGTTTCGGGTTTGAAAATGAATATCAGTAAGTCAGTCTTATTTCCATTCAAGGATTGTGTTTTACAGGAAGTATTTGGTATCCCAATTAAAGATAAGGTTACTTATATTGAAATTGTTATATGCAAGGATGAAAAACAAAGGACTGAATTGAACTTTAACTAATTGAACCTCGGGTTGATGAGAGATATTTCGTTATACGGTCGAGTATTATTATCCAAAGCTGAAGGGTTATCCAGATTGGTTTATGTCTCGTTGTCACTTGACTTACCCCCTAAAATTGTAAAGGACTTAGATAAGATTATTTATAGGTTTATTTGATGTGATATCCACAAAAATGATGTGGATATATTGAAGCAACATCTCAAGACATCAGTCAGTCAAGTTAAGGCTTGGTCGCAAGTGGGTATTCCAAATGGACAATAACCCCAAGTATACTTCCAAAGTTGTGGCAAAAATGACTTAAGGAAAACAAAGTCAAGGTATTGGAGTGGCCATCACAAAGCCCTGACTTCAATCCTATAGAAAATGTGTGGGCAGAACTGAAAAAGCGTGTGCGAGCAAGGAGGTCTACAAACCTGACTCAGTTACACCAGCTCTGTCAGGAGGAATGGGCCAAAATTCAGTAAACTTATTGTGGGAAGCTTGTGGAAGACCAACTGAAACGTTTGACCCAAGTTAAACAATTTAAAGGCAATGCTACCAAATACTAATTGAGTGTATGTAAACTTCTGACTCACTGGGAACGTGATGAAAGAAATAAAAGCTGAAATAAATAATTATCTCTAGTATTATTCTGACATTTCACATTCTTAAAATAAAGTGATGATTCTAACTGACCTAAGACAGGATTTTTTTACTAGGATTAAATATCAGGAATTGTGAAAAACTGAGTTTAAATGTATTTGGCTAAGGTGTATGTAAACATCAGACTTCAACTATACCTAGAAGTGCACACTATTCTTATTATTTTTTAATGTATGTATATAGTCAACTATACAACTTCTACTACTACTACACTTTATATCATCCAATAATATATAATGAAAAACACTCAACATGAAGAATTAATGCAATTATGTTAATTTCAAATATTTATTTTGAAATATAGATTAGGTGCTCTTCTTTTTATAGCAGGAAGTAAAGGGACTGGACAAGGCTTTGCCTATAGCTGAAAACATCCTGGAAATGAGCGAACGCTTCCTTGGTTTCTTCTTGGTGGAGCATACACTCTCTGTTCGGCAGGATTCTTGATCATTGACAATTGCTGGGGGAAAAAATGTAAACATAACATTTTCTTTAACTGACCCTAGTTAGTGTGAAGAATTAGTATTGCATTATTATTATTTAAATTGTAATATTCTACATAATTTACAAATGTAGGGCGGCAGGTAGCCTAGCAGTCTCAATCCGCCTATTTAACGCAGAAGTGTTACATAGGCCCCCCCAGGGCTTAGACTGTTTAGTGCCAAAAAGAAGGGGATAAAAACATGCAGAAAATATATATACATATAAATAAATATATATTTCGTCAACTTTCTTATATCTCTCAGATTTAGGACAGACACTTCAGTTCCATGTAGTGAATCTGTTATTCAATGCGTTTGTATGGGCAAATAGCAGTAAGGCCGATACAAACCCCTCGGCACAGACAGGGCGTAGACTCTTGTGGGTTAAAAAGCATGATCATTACAAAGGTGCAACTCGTGCTGGAGGCAATAAAAGGCCACGCTAAAATGTGCAGTTTTGTCACACCACACAACGCCACAGATGTCTCAGAGACAGAGACTGAGAAAAATAGGAGCAAGGAAAAACGCTGGTTGACTTGTTTTGAGGGAGCGTGCAATTGGCATGCTGACTGCAGGAATGTCCACCAGAGCTGTGGCCAGAGAATTGGATGTCTATTTCTTTACCATAAGCCGCCTTCAATGTCGTTTTAGAGAATTTGGCAGTATGTCCAACAGGCCTCACAACCACAGACCAAGTATATGGCGTCGTGTTGGCTGTAGGGTTATGGTGTGGGCAGGCATAATCTACGGACAACGAATACAATTGCATTTTATCAATGGCAATTTGAATGCACAGAGATACCGTCACGAGATCCTTAGGCCCATTGTCGTGCCATTCATCCACCGCCATCACCTCATGTTTCAGCATGATAATGCATGGCCCCATGTCGAAAGGCCTGCATACTCACCAGACATGTCATCCATTTAGCATGTTTGTGATGCTCTGGATTGACGTGTACAACAGCGTGTTCCAGTTCTCACCAATATTCAACAACTTCACACAGCTATTGAGGAGGAGTGGGACAACATTCCATAGGCCACAATCAACAGCCTGATCAACTCTACGCGAAGGAGAAGTGTCACGCTGCATGAGGAAAATGGTGGTCACACCAGATACTAACTGGTTTTCTGATCCACGCCTACCTTTTTTTAAGGTATCTGTGACGAACAGATGCATATCTGTATTCCCAGTCATGTGAAATCCATAGATAAGGGCCTAATGAACGTATTTCAATTGACTGATTTCCATATATGAACTGTAACTCAATAAAATCTTTGAAATTGTTGCATGTTGCGTTTATATTTTTGTTCAGTACACATTTGAGTGTATTGACTTACCTGTTTCACTGACGGCAGGGGTCTGGTTCTGGGAAGGTGTTGGAGTGCAGTGGTTCTTCTTGTTGACCTGCTTTGTACTCTGGGTAACCAACAGTCATTTATACAGTAGGAGAAATTGCACACAAAGGGTAACAGTGTTTACCATCATACTGTACGTAATGAATAAAAAAGAATCTTAAAAATGTGTATTTTGATGACATATGTACCTTTGGGTTGAGTCCACAGAGAGTGTTGAATCTTCCTCTCTTCTTTTCCTTTCTACCAGTTTTTGGAAGCCCAGAATTACCTACCTCGTCACTGCCAAGTGCATTGCGTGATGACAACTGGGTCATGGAGGGAGGTGAAGAGCTAGCCTCATTGCATTTCGTTAGTAGTTCCCTAGTTAATGATTTGACCAGGGCATCGTCAAATGCATAATCCGTTGACTTCATTGCAACCTGGAGCATCTTCTCTGACCCAAATTCTTGAAGAAGCCCCTTGTAGACAGCCTTGAAAATCTTTTTTATTTTCAGATTCTGGGGGTAGGCTTGAGTTGGTTCAAGGCCTGAGGTGCCACAGAACTCAGACAGAATCCTCTTTGTGAGAACTCTTGATGTTTCACCAATGATTCCAGTAATGTGATAGGGGTGATCATTGACAGCAGTCTAACAATCAGTAAAAGTACCAAAGAGGTGTAGTCATTGCTAGTGGAGTCAAATGATGCATGTGTATCAGAGTCCATGGCTGATGGAGTTGATGGATGCACAGAGGCACTAGACATCTCCAGATCTTTGTTGTCCATCTTGGATTCCACCTCTCCTAAAACTTGAATATCCACAGTTCCACCGTTGTGTGTGCTGCTGCCAGACAGAGATGGTCTAGGCAATGATTTGGCACTAGACTGACGGCTAGTGGTCATGAGAGCCGGTCTGTTAGAGTCAAGTGTTCCAGCATCAGTTGGGGACAACCCATTGATTATGTTCATCAACTCTGATAATTCTTCTGATGAATTGGAGGCCACAGAACAGGTATCCATGACCTGATTGACCATTATATTGCTGAAAAGGCTCTTTGTGTCACAGTAAACCTGTGAGGAACTAATGGAGATGGCAGAAGAGCTCGGGATAAGCCGACTTGTGTCCTGCAGACAACCATCAGAGATGATAGTTTGGCAGAAATCGGATCCTTGTGATGGTGGAGGAAGACAGAAGACAATCTGCTGTAGCAGACGTTTTATTGACTCCGTAGCAAAGGAGTATACAAGGTCAGATGGAAACTCCCTGGATTCTTCAGAAGCATTCAATCCTGTCTTCAGCTTCAAAAGAATAGAGTCAGACACGGTCTTGCCAGCTGGCACAAAAAGAGCCTGGGGGGTGTTGTGACTCTTTATGAGCTCATAAACTTTGTCAGTGAGCTCATGTGAGAAGTTCTGAAGACCGTCCCTGGGGCTGAGTCTCGCAAGTCTTCTTGTAAAAGAAGTGACATCATCTGCAGTGGCTATGTGTTCCATATCTTCTCTTGGAATGACCTCCATAACAATGTCAACTATGGCAGAGATGGTTTGCCTTGTGTCATTTGTTGACCCTTGTGAATGAGTTGAGGAGTCACTCATATCAATGACCGAACTCCTAATGATAGGACAATAGATTTCAACAGGCCACTCATCGGGGACTGGAGTGCCTGGAAGAGAATTTGTAAAATCACTCTGGGACCCTCTGGTCATGGCAGAGGTGATGGACAGGGAGGACTTTGAGGAGGATGGCCGGTGTATCTCGTGTCTACTATCAGTTCTCACCATGTCAACATCCTCCAACATGGAGCCCACGATGGAACGAGTCAAGAGGCCTTTCTCTGAGGTGCTCATCCTCTCTGACATAGACACTCTCCTCTGGATTGTCATCAGAGTCTGACTAATTAAGGCTTTGGAATAATTTACCATGCTGGTCTGGCTGCCTTCATGTTCACTGTAAGTCATTTGTGTAGAAGTAGCTGTTCTGCATATGGATTCGGCATGTTTGGGGGCCTCAACCACATTGTCTAGGAGGACCGGTTGTTGCTGGGCAAAAAAGTCCTTGACCTTGGTGAACACATTGTTGAACAGGTTAACAGTGCCTGGCCAAATGATCTTTCCTTTCACATTGGCCCCGTTGTGAACACTGACAGGAAGGGTTGAAGCTGACAGGGATCTCTCTAACTGGCCAGACACTGACGCATCAGACATTTTAGTCATCTGGGTGAAGCTATTAAGGTCTTTAGTGATGCTTATGACGATGTTGGATGCTGCAGAATTGGTGTGCAGAGAAGAGGTGAACAAAGGTGGAGTTCCACTCTTCTGAAGGATTTTGACATCTCTATCATCACCATCATTACTGGACTCTGCACAAATGTCTGCACTTCTACCATCAAGGCTGGTATTTACAATGCCAATTAACCCTGATTGAAGGATCCCACCAGCCATATGTGAGGCTTTAGTTTGAAACTCCTCAGTACATAGTTTGTCAAAGGCTGTGGATTTAAGACTTCTAGAGGATGCCTCCTCCTCATCATTGTTGATCTCACTGTGCAAATTGTCCTGTGTATTGACAGCATAGTCATCAACAGATAAATATGATTTGGAGGCGGCAAGGACGTCAATCTGAGAAACAACGGCATCCAAAAGCTTGGACAGGTCTTCTGTATCTCCTTTTAGGCTAGAGAGGCATTTCTCCATGGATTCCGCAGAGTGATACACAGTGAGGATCTGACTAATGACCTCCTTGGTACAGGTTTGAAGGTCTGCCTGGATTTCAAGAGAATCACTATTACAAGTCACCTGAGAATCTAAACTTTCACTAGGAGCCTGTTTGAGAGTCTCATCATGTATTGGTGTAACACCATCGATGACCTTTACAGAGTCTTGGCAGGGAGTGAGAAACCGCCTCAGCATTTCTCTAAATCTATGATATATAATACGAGCAGCATGAAGGGTGCTCACTTTTGAAATTCTGACATTTTCAGAGTCATGTGCCTGCATGGACTGAACAACAGTCTCCACATCTGTTACAAAAGTGTCCAGCAATTTAGATGCTTCAGAGTCTCCCAGTAAGCTGTTTGTAAAGGGGTTGACAGATCTCAGATCTTCACTCACTGCCTTTCTAGCCTTTGTCTGGAAAGACACACCGGAGAGTTTCTTCATATTTATAATTGGAAGACTCTGGGTAGATTCACTGTTGGTGGTACTGTCCTGCAGACCAAGTGGAAAAGTGAGATGGGAGAGACATTGTTCACTGTCTAACAACTCAGATGGTGAGGGGGAACAAGAACTGGTGAAATCGTTCAAGTCAGACATGATGCCATCCACAAATAGAATGGCCTCCAGAGACTCTTCAGAATCACACTCTCCAACAGAAGATGAGAACTTCTCCATCACCTCAGTCTTATACAAGACTAGAACCTGGCTGGCAATCGCTTTTGTGGTGTCAAGGAGGACTTGGTCTTGCAAATACTTGTTGAGAGCCAAGAGAGGTTTTGGGGTCTCACTTTGTCCTTTTTGTTCATTCATAGATGAGGGGGTTATTAAAAGTGGTTTACAAGAAATGGAGTCTGATGTGTCAGCCTCACCATTACTGGAATGACCGACGTCCAGGCACAAAGTTGGAACCATTGTGAAAGAATATTTTGTGCTCCCCACAAATGTACTTGCGAGATCCCCTTTTTCTGGACAGGTAAGAATCCTCTTCAGCGTATTTTTCATGTCGTAGTAACAACCAACAGTGTAAGACCAGATCTTACTTTGATGGTTTTCAAGAAGGATCTGCTCACCCTGTGCAGGGGAGCAGGATGCCCTGATAGACTGGGTAAGATTGTCCATGTCTGAAACAAAGGTACTTACCAACTCAGAGGCCTCAGGGTCAATCATAAGGTCTCTGATCTCACCTATCCTAGGAGTTGGACAAGATGATGTAGTGCCAGAACAACATGATGTACAACCCCTGAATCTTTTAACGATCTCCCGGATCGATTCATTGGCCTTGGTCTGAAACTCCTCAGTGAGTAGTCTGTCCATACTTTGTGTTGACAGACGAAGACTAGATTTGGCACCTTTGATATTGAGGTTGCTCTCTCCTTGTTTTAGCATCTCCTCTGGACTTTTACAAGCTTCAAGCATCTTCATATGGTCAGCAACAACACAAAGCAGTTCCCTCTTGTCGGGTTCATTTTTCTCCTTATTGCTGAAGTTCAAAACAGTGCCACTGAGGGCTGTCATGACCTGTCCTGTTAAATGTGTCATGTCCACCTCAACACCATCCTCTCTGAGAACAACACTCTGCTCAACACTCTTCCCATTAATGTACATCTGAAGTATGTTGGAAACACCAGACACCATCTCCTCAACCACCTTGGTGCTGGAGACACCACCACTGGCAAAAATGACAGGGGACATTCGCCCAGAGATGGGAGGTTGGATGGCCACAGAGATTATGGAATTGACCTTCTTTGACACTTCTCCAACAATAACCCGGGATAGACTTTGAGTGTCTACCTGGTCCTCTCTTTGGATACAGAGGACATTGTTCAGCGACTCTTTGAAGGAATCCTGGACACCAGTGAGGAGACTGTCCTCAGTGATCCCAAAAAAGTCACTGAGTGGCTCAGATGATATAGACTCACCATCTCCCTGAGTATTTGGCAACACTGTCTGAGACCTTTGAGAATACAAAGCAAACAATACAGCATTCCATATTCAATAGTAGACACGGTAGTGACATTAATACATCATTCAGTAATCAGTTAAACTGGTCATTAAGAGTAAACTGTTATACAGATAACAAAACATATTTTCACAAAATGGGTTATGAATAGTTAGGTGAAACCGGTTTCTTTAGGAATGACTGAACATACCCATTACGTGAGGAGCTTGATTTGGCCGTGCAAGACCTTGAGGATTTGCTGCTGCCTCTCTTGCGAACCTTCAGGTTTGTGCTAGAGGATCTCTCTGATTCTGTCAGAGACTTGCCGGATACTGGAGATACATGGCTGTATATCCGTACAAAACGGAAAATTGCAGGGATGATGACCTCCAGGATGGCCTCAGATACAAACCGCACAATCTCCAGGCACATCTCTGCAAGCAATGCCCTCATCACCTGTAGGACCGAAACAGTGTAGGTAGATTACTCATAGCCGGGCTCTGAAACCAAGCTCCTCGAAGAGATACCAACAATCTCACATATGTTCATGAGAATCATGAAAGTGGCATACATTGGAAAGCATGAAAAGCAGTAGGCTACTAAAAAGCTCTTTGAATGAAACTGTTTGTGATCATGTGGATGATACTGTAGATAGATAAAAGATTTGTATCTAATATTCTTGAAACATCTATTAATATATCTATGAATCATTTTCAGGGTTAAGGGACTTACAGGGTCCATCCTGCCAATGCTTAACTGCCTCCATTGCCTATAGGAGATAATTAGATGTTTTTAGCACCAAAAAGCACACCAACACACATACAATTTATAAAATCCTCCAGATGACATTGCATTCAAATACTACAATAGAAGTTTGGACATACTCCTCAGTAAGTTTTTCCAGAAACCGGATGATAATCGGGTTGAAAGCATCCGGATCGATTGGCGGGAGGTCAAGAGCCCTGGTCTGACAGGCCCTGGAGACACACTCACTTAGGATCTTCTCATTAGATTGTCCCTGGTGAGATGTCCCCTGAACTGCCATCCCAGAGAATTCCACAGATGTAGAGGGACCTGTGTGCAAAGCAGCATTCACCAAGGTAAAGAAGTCAGAAAACATGTAACCTTCTGAGGCAAATATGTATTAGCCAACTTTGTGTACTTTGAAGTTAAGTAGCCAAGAAAGTATAACATGTGCACTCTGCTATTAGTCCTCTGCTCAATAGATGTCCATACTAAATTACATTTACATGCAAAAGGATTATATTCAGTGAAATTAGAGTTTCATTTATGACCTGCATCAGTGATCTGCTCCACTTTGTTTCTCTTGGTCCTCTTGGCCTAAAAAGACAATACAGTCAATGATATACACGCAGATACTGTATGAAGCCATTCCAATACAGCCCTTTGAGTAGAGCAAGGGTAAGACTGATTGCAGGGCTGTCCCCGACAAAATAAAATATTTGTCGACCGAGAGTCATCCTGTTCTAATGTTAAAATGTATTTTTCCATATCAGACACAGCCTATGTGTTTGAATACAATCACCTACATAGGCACTGAGCTTGGCTGATGCTTTAAGCACACTGTTTAATTAAATAATTAAGACACACAAATGACTCAAGAAAGAGCCCGATGGTGACACTGTATTAAAAGAAATGACAGCGAGTGCCTGTGTGACAGGTGCACGTTGTCTCGCTCTCCTCCCTACTGCAGCGAAAAGGCACCACATAACAGCAACTGTTTATTGTGCTGTCCATGCTAAAAATTATAAAGCCATTATTACAGCATAGCAAATATTAAAAACAGCCGAATCTGTGAAATTGCTTAATTCAACATTTTGCCGGTGCATGAGGCTTGGTGCTCACAGAATCAGTAGTCTATTAAACAAATACTCAAACAGGCAACAGAAGCTATATCTGTCTTACTCCTGTATATATGTATACAGTACCAGTCAAAAGTTTGGACACACCTACTCATTCAAGGCTTTTCTTTATTTGTACTATTTTCTACATTGTAGAATAGTAGTGAAGACATCAAAACTATGAAATAACACATATGGAATCATGTAGGTACCAAAGTGTGAAACAAATCAAAATATATTTTATATTTGAGATTCTTCAAAGTAGCCATCCTTTGCCTTGATGGCAGCTTTGCACACTCTTGGCATTCTCTCAACCAGCTTCACCTGGAATGCTTTTCCAACAGTCTTGAAGGAGTTCCCACATATGCTGAGAACTTATTGGCTGCTTTTCCTTCACTCTGTGGTCCAATTCATCCCAAAACATCTCAATTGGGTTGAGGTTGGGTGATTGTGGATGTCAGGTCATCTGATGGAGCCCTCCATCACTCTCCTTCTTGGTCAAATAGCCCTTACACAGCCTGGAGACGCAAACCAGATGAGATGGCGTATCACTGCAGAATACTATGGTAGCCATGCTGGTTAAGTGTGCCTTGAATTCTAAATAAATCACAGACAGTGTCACCAACAAAGCGCCCCCACATTATCACACCTCCTCCATGCTTCATGGTCGGAACCACACATGCGGAGATCATCTGTACGCCTACTCTCACAAAGACATTGTTGGAATTTGGACTTATCAGACCAAAGGACAGATTTCCACCAGTCTAATGTCCATTGCTTGTGTTTCTTGGCCCAAGCAAGTCTCTTCTTCTTATTGGTGTCCTTTAGTAGTGCTTTCTTCGCAGCAATTTGACCACGAAGGCCTGATTCACGCAGTCTCCTCTGAACAGTTGATGTTGAGATGTGTCTGTGACTTGAACTCTGTGAAGCATTTATTTGGGCTGCAATGTGAGGTGCAGTTAACTCTAAAGAACGTATCCTCTGCAGCCGAGTTAACTCTGTCTTCCTTTCCTGTGGCGGTCCTCATGAGAGCCAGTTTCATCATTGTGCTTGATGGTTTTTGCGACTTGATGGTTCTTGCACTTGATGAAAAGTTCAAAGTTCTTTAAATTTTCCCGGATTGACTGAACTTCATGTCTTAAAGTAATGACGGACTGCTGTTTCTCTTTGCTTATTTGAGCTGTTCTTGCCATAATATGGACTTGGTCTTTTACCAAATAGGGCTATCTTATGTATACCAACCCTACCTTGTCACAACACAACTGATTGGCTCAAATGCATTAAGAAGGAAAGAAATTCCTTTACTTAATTTTTAACAAGGCACACATGTTAATTTATGAAATGCATTCCAGGTGACTACCTCATGAAGCTGGTTGAGAGAATGCCAAGCGTGTGCAAAGCTGTCATCAAGGCAAAGGGCTACTTTGAAGAATCTCAAATGTTAAATATATTTTGATTTGTTTAACTTTTTTTTTTTTTTTACAATGTAGAAAATAGTAAAAATAAAGAAAAACCCTTTCGACTGGTAATATATACACTGCTCAAAAAAAGGGAACACTAAAAAACATAATCCTAGATCTGAATGAATGAAATATTCTTATTAAATACTTTTTTCTTTACATAGTTGAATGTGCTGACAACAAAATCACACAAAAATTATCAAAGGAAATCAAATTTATCAACCCATGGAGGTCTGGATTTGGAGTCACACTCAAAATTAAAGTGGAAAACCACACAACAGGCTGATCCAACTTTGATGTCATGTCCTTAAAACAAGTCCAAATGAGGCTCAGTAGTGTGTGTGGCCTCCACGTGCCTGTATGACCTACCTACAACGCCTGGGTATGCTCCTGATGAGGTGGCGGATGGTCTCCTGAGGGATCTCCTCCCAGACCTTGACTAAAGCATCCTCCAACTCCTGGACAGTCTGTGGTGCAACGTGGCATTGGTGGATGGAGCGAGACATGATGTCCCAGATGTGCTCAATTGGAATCAGGTCTGGGGAACGGGCGGGCCAGTCCATAGCAACAATGCCTTCCTCTTACAGGAACTGCTGACACACTCCAGCCACATGAGGTCTAGCATTGTCTAGCATTAGGAGGAACCCAGGGCCAACCGCACCAGCATATGGTCTCACAAGGGTCTGAGGATCTCATCTCGGTACCTAATGGCAGTCAGGCTACCTCTGGCGAGCACATGGAGGGCTGTGCGGCCCCCCAAAGAAATGCCACCCCACACCATTACTGACCCTCCGCCAAACCGGTCATGCTGGAGGATGTTGCAGGCAGCAGAACGTTCTCCACGGTGTCTCCAGACTGTCACGTCTGTCACATGTGCTCAGTGTGAACCTGCTTTCATCTGTGAAGAGCACAGGGCGCCAGTGGCGAATTTGCCAATCTTGGTGTTCTCTGGCAAATGAAAAAACGTCCTGCACGGTGTTGGGCTGTAAGCACAACCCCCACCTGTGGACGTCGGGCCCTCATACCACCCTCATGGAGTCTGTTTCTGACCGTTTGAGCAGACACATGCACATTTGTGGCCTGCTGGTGGTCATTTGGCAGTGCTCTGGCAGTGTTCCTCCTGCTACTCCTTGCACAAAGGCGGAGGTAGCGGTCCTGCTGCTGGTTGTTGCCCTCCTACGGCCTCCTCCACGTCTCCTGATGTACTGGCCTGTCTCCTGGTAGCGCCTCCATGCTCTGGACACTACGCTGACAGACACAGCAAACCTTCTTGCCACAGCTCGCATTGATGTTCCATCCGAGCTGCACTACCTGAGCCACTTGTGTGGGTTGTAGACTCCGTCTCATGCTACCACTAGAGTGAAAGGCACCGCCAGCATTCAAAAGTGACCAAAACATCAGCCAGGAAGCATAGGAACTGAGAAGTGGTCTGTGGTCCCCACCTGCAGAACCACTCCTTTATTGGGGGTTTCTTGCTAATTGCCTGTTGTCTATTCCATTTGCACAACAGCATGTGAAATGTATTGTCAATCAGTGTTGCTTCCTAAGTGGACAGTTTGATTTCACAGAAGTGTGATTGACTTGGAGTTACATTGTGTTGTTAAGTGTTCCCTTTATTTGAGCAGTGTATATGGATGATTTACAAAGCCAGGCACATTTAACAATTAGGCTTTTGATATAGACCTAATTTAGTTGGGTTTTCAACTCTCCTCAATTTTCTTAGACAATTAGGCTAAGGCCAGGGCTGTTTCCCCGTATCTGCTACTGCTGCTGCCTCTGCAGCATTGTTCTCAATCCCAAATGCTGGTTAACTTGTTATTGTACATAGCA
>NW_022263768.1:0-43527 GCF_002021735.2 Oncorhynchus kisutch
CACTGTAAGAGGTTTTTAGACATGCCACTGTAAGAGGTTTTAGACATGCCACTGTAAAGAGGTTTTTAGACATGCCACTGTAAGAGGTTTTAGACATGCCACTGTAAGAGGTTTTAGACATGCCACTGTAAGGGGTTTTAGACATGCCACTGTAAGAGGTTTTAGACATGCCACTGTAAGGGGTTTTAGACATGCCACTGTAAGAGAGGTTTTAGACATGCCACTGTAAGAGGTTTTAGACATGCCACTGTAAGAGGTTTTAGACATGCCACTGTAAGAGGTTTTAGACATGCCACTGTAAGGGGTTTTAGACATGCCACTGTAAGAGGTTTTAGACATGCCACTGTAAGAGGTTTTAGACATGCCACTGTAAGGGGTTTTAGACATGCCACTGTAAGAGGTTTTAGACATGCCACTGTAAGAGGTTTTAGACATGCCACTGTAAGAGGTTTTAGACATGCCACTGTAAGAGGTTTTAGACATGCCACTGTAAGGGGTTTTAAACATGCCACTGTAAGAGGTTTTAGACATGCCACTGTAAGAGGTTTTAGACATGCCACTGTAAGAGGTTTTAGACATGCTTGCACTCATTGCCTATTGATTATTTTGTCCAGGACATATTTCAATTTAAGCTGTTGCCTTTTTTTCTTAAGTGGAAAACTTTCTCTTGTAAGAAGAGAAGTGTATGTGCTGTTTGTGCACTTGAGGTGTAAATGTCTCTGGCCGTGTTCCAATGCAATCACCGTACTTTCTCCCTCTGGGAATGCTGGGAAGAACAGGGCTCTGGTAAACATCCCCTGTCACAGTTTCTTTCTCTAGATAATAACGCTGGGTTCAAGGCTTCAGGGCACTTTCTGATACACCAGTTTCTGAAACAGGAGCAACTGAGAGGAAGTGCGTGGTAAAGGATCATACTGAAGGTTTTTAAGGATTAGTGGTCAGTGCTGTATGTTTCTGTTGGAATGTTCTCTCTGGGGGTCGGAATGCCACCCTAAAGCCAAGAGGGGATACACCGCATGAAGCACTGCAACCCTAAAGCCAAGAGGGGATACACCGCATGAAGCACTGGAACCCTAAAGCCAAGAGCGGATACACCGCATGAAGCACTGCAACCCTAAAGCCAAGAGGGGATACACCGCATTAAGCACTGGAACCCTAAAGCCAAGAGCGGATACACCGCATGAAGCACTGCAACCCTAAAGCCAAAGGGGATACACCGCATGAAGCACTGCAACCCTAAAGCCAAGAGGGGATACACCGCATGAAGCACTGCAACCCTAAAGCCAAGAGGGGATACACCGCATGAAGCACTGCAACCCTAAAGCCAAGAGGGGATACACCGCATGAAGCACTGCAACCCTAAAGCCAAGAGGGGATACACCGCATGAAGCACTGGAACCCTAAAGCCAAGAGCGGATACACCGCATGAAGCACTGTAACCCTAAAGCCAAAAGGGGATACACCGCACGAAGCACTGCAACCCTAAAGCCAAGAGGGGATACACCGCATGAAGCACTGCAACCCTAAAGCCAAGAGGGGATACACCGCATGAAGCACTGCAACCCTAAAGCCAAGAGGGGATACACCGCATGAAGCACTGCAACCCTAAAGCCAAGAGGGGATACACCGCATGAAGCACTGCAACCCTAAAGGCAAGAGGGAATACACCACCTGAAGCACTGCAACCCTAAAGGCAAGAGGGGATACACCACCTGAAGCACTGCAACCCTAAAGGCAAGAGGGGATACACCGCATGAAGCACTTCAACCCTAAAGCCAAGAGGGGATACACCGCATGAAGCACTGCAACCCTAAAGGCAAGAGGGGATACACCGCATGAAGCACTGCATCCCTAAAGCCAAGAGGGGATACACCGCATGAAGCACTGCATCCCTAAAGCCAAGAGGGGATACACCGGATACACCGCATGAAGCACTGGAACCCTAAAGGCAAGAGGGGATACACCGCATGAAGCACTGCAACCCTAAAGGCAAGAGGGGATACATGAAGCACTGCAACCCTAAAGGCAAGAGGGGATACATGAAGCACTGCAACCCTAAAGGCAAGATGGGATACACTGCATGAAGCACTGCATCACTTCACCCTATTTTTTCAGTTATCTCTGGAAGAGCAAGAATAACATAGAGCTTTCAATGATCCCTGTGATAAATACAATTTGACATGTATTTATTGGATAATCTTCCCCCTGCCTGCATGCTTGTGACAGAGAGTTCATGTGTTCTAATTAGTGCTCCATGCTGTGTAAGCGTTCTCTGAGGATTGTGCTGTGGGGAACAGATACAGACTCTGTCTGCCTCCCAAATGCCCATAGGGCTCTGGTCAGAAGTAGTGCACTGCGTGGGGAATAGGGTGCCATTTGGGACACACTGACTAAACACCTCAGGCAACCTGAAAGGAAACTCAGTCAGATCAGGTCACGGTCGGGAATGAGTTTGGTTTGGGTGGCAGCAGGGTCGACTGGGAAATGAAAATAAAATCTCCGGTACAGTACAGTCCTTGTGTTCTGCACCACTTCTTATGGCTGTTATTTCCTCTGTGTTTCCATCCCCACTGCCCTATTCTGTGTTAGTAAAGCATTGAGATGCAGGCTGTGTAGGCAGCCACCCTGCACTGTAGCTTTAAGGCTGCCTGCTGCTATAATGAGGCTGTTCACTGATCCATCCAGGTGCTGCTAGGGGAACGACCTACAGTGGTTTAGCATTATAATACTCCATTGGGGTGGTTCACTTGCACAACATCCAAGAATTACAGTCTAGAATAGACCGACAACATGGAGTCTATGTTGAGACAACGTTGTGTGGTGGTTGTGTGTTTGCTGTTCTTTCACATCAACTGAGTTCCTCAGTTCAAGCACTTTGGTTGGACAGCGAGGAACCGACAGCGTACAGTGGGCTTTCCTTTGCATTACTAGACAGCTCCACACACACAGCCCAGTCTGCCTCCTGTTGGTAAGTGCTGTGTGTGTTGTGTTGAAGCCTGTGTGACCCCAGCTTGTCTCTGTTAAATCTATCAGCAGCATCATACTGAGTTCTCCAGCCCCCGCCGAGCCCCAGCTCTTTAGCTGTACAGTGCATTAGTCTCCCCACGGCTCTCAGGTTGTGTCGGCCGGTTCATTTGCGCTTTGACCAGCATGCCTGATGCCTGACTCCAGATAGAGGTGCATACCATCTGTTATTACCACAGGGAATTGGTCTGGGATGGAGGTTGGCCAGTGAGTTACAGTGCAGGACATTACTCAGTACCACTGCTACGTGGTTTTACACAGATACTCCCTACACCCAACACATGGGTATGTAAATGCATTGATTATTTAGATTTTTCAGATTTCAAACTTTTACTGGTATTGTAATTTTCCTGCAGAGCACATTTTAGTAGCATGAGATTATTGCGTTAAAATACAGCTGATCTTTGTACTGTAGTTTATAGTCTATAGTTTTGTTTCATGTTGTTTTAGTGTACAGTATGTAAGTTGTTTTGTCTGAAACGTTGTTCCCTCTGCTGCTATTGGACCAGGTCTCTCTTGGAAAAGAGATGTTCCAGTTGAACAGTACAGTACAGTGAGTGAGTGAGTGAGTGAGTGAGTGAGTGAGTGAGTGAGTGAGTGAGTGAGTGAGTGAGGTGAGTGGCTATGCCAGCCTGGTCTGATATAGCTGAATGGGCCCGGAGCTTAGATGGCCTGGGCATTGGGCTGGGCCGAATATGGGCCGAAGTTGTGCCGGAACTGGGCCAGAGCTGGGCAGACCAGAGGGGGTGTTAGAGGCCCAAAGCTCCCATGTGCACTCCATATGGGAGAGTGTGTATTTACACTGGCAGAGGCACGGCCGGGCGCTAACAGTGCTTAGTTGGAGAGAGACTAACTTACAACAAACTGTCTGAATGGCCCTAGCTGGCAGTCATCTTTGTGTTTATAATGGTTTATTTTCAGGGAGCAGATTAAATACCCACAGGTCTCTTGTTTTCATATTGTCCCTAAGGGAGTGGCTACAGTGGACGGATGGATTGAGATCTCACTAGTGTAGCTTTGCTGTGTGTTTGCTTGCTAGGTAGGATACTATAGGGCAAAAGTGTTCTCAGACTGAAGAATTCTCTAACTCATTGTGTCTATAAACTCAATGTTTACACTACCTCTTCTCCATCTCTCCCTGTGACTGGACTGTTCCACTGTGGAAGGCTGTGGGGGAGGAGGAGGGGGGGGGGGGGGGTGATACAGTTGGACTGGCTCACTGTAGCAGGAGATGGAGCGTGTTGTCTGGCAGACATTATGGCTGCTGCCTCACATCACACTTGGGACTAATGAGTCAATACTGTAACAGGCCCATCGCTGGTGGGGGTGAAAACACACACACACACACACACACACACACACACACACACACACACCCACACACACACACACACACACACCACACACACAACACACACACACACACACACACACACACCACACACACACACACAGCAAGCAGAGCCAGACCACACTGCTACATAACGTTGAGCTAGGTTTGTCATCATTGCTAAACCATAAAAGTGGATTAATATTTCCTCTGGGGAAGTTTCGATGCTGCCTTATGTTTGCCCGTACTGTAACCTGGGTTGGACCTTATAAATCTAGGTCAACATGAGGAATGACTGTTGTCATGACTAAGATATTATTGTTTTCCTGGTAGAATAGCGTATATCCTGGGAACCATATTTGAATGGCATACATATAACTACTAAATATATACATGATCATTAAGAGCATTCAAGGTGCATCATCAACACTAACCTGTAACACCAGTGATAATAATAAACTCTGGTAATTCCATTCAGCTACACACAGCCTTCCCTCAGTGTAATTCCATTCAGCTACACAGAGCCTTCCCTCAGGGTAATTCCATTCAGCTACACAGAGCCTTCCCTCAGTGTAATTCCATTCAGCTACACAGAGCCTTCCCTCAGGGTAATTCCATTCAGCTACACACAGCCTTCCCTCGGGGTAATTCCATTCAGCTACACACAGCCTTCCCTGGGTTAATTCCATTCAGCTACACACAGCCTTCCCTCAGGGTAATCCATTCAGCTACACACAGCCTTCCCTTGGGTTAATTCCATTTCAGCTACACAGAGCCTTCCCTCAGGGTAATTCCATTCAGCTACACACAGCCTTCCCTCATGTAATTCCATTCAGCTACACACAGCCTTCCCTCGGGGTAATTCCATTCAGCTACACACAGCCTTCCCTCAGGGTACTTCCATTCAGCTACACACAGCCTTCCCTCGGGTTAATTCCATTCAGCTACACACAGCCTTCCCTCAGGGTAATTCCATTCAGCTACACACAGCCTTCCCTCAGCGTAACTTCCATTCAGCTACACACAGCCTTCCCTCAGGGTAAATTCCATTCAGCTACACACAGACTTCCTCAGTGTAATTCCATTCAGCTACACAGAGCCTTCCCTCAGCGTAATTCCATTCAGCTACACACAGCCTTCCCTCAGCGTAATTCCATTCAGCTACACACAGCCTTCCCTCAGGGTAATTCCATTCAGCTACACACAGCCTTCCCTCAGGGTAATTCCATTCAGCTACACACAGCCTTCCCTCAGTGTAATTCCATTCAGCTACACACAGCCTTCCCTCAGGGTAATTCCATTCAGCTACACACAGCCTTCCCTTGGGGTAATTCCATTCAGCTACACACAGCCTTCCCTTGGGGTAATTCCATTCAGCTACACACAGCCTTCCCTTGGGGTAATTCCATTCAGCTACACACAGCCTTCCCTTGGGGTAATTCCATTCAGCTACACACAGCCTTCCCTTGGGGTAATTCCATTCAGCTACACACAGCCTTCCCTTGGGGTAATTCCATTCAGCTACACACAGCCTTCCCTTGGGGTAATTCCATTCAGCTACACACAGCCTTCCCTTGGGGTAATTCCATTCAGCTACACACAGCCTTCCTTGGGGTAATTCCATTCAGCTACACACAGCCTTCCCTTGGGGTAATTCCATTCAGCTATACACAGCCTTCCCTCAGGGTAATTCCATTCAGCTACACACAGCCTTCCCTCGGAGTAATTCCATTCAGCTACACACAGCCTTCCCTTGGGGTAATTCCATTCAGCTACACACAGCCTTCCCTTGGGGTAATTCCATTCAGCTACACACAGCCTTCCCTTGGGGTAAGGTAGTTAGGGAGGTCTTAACAGCCGTCATGTTTATCAGAGTATGTTTAAGGAGTGGACGTACACAGACATGTAAACTTCCTCCTCTGAATGTTCATGAGGCTTTCAGCCTAGTGTACAGATTAATTAATGACTGGAGAAAGCGAGAGCGAGAGCGAGAGCGAAGAGCAGCCCGCCACCAGTGTTGGGAAGAGAGGAACAGAGAGATAGGAGAAGAGAGGAGGGGAACAGAGAAATAGAAGAAGGGAGAAGAGAAACAGAGAGATAGGAGAAGGGAGGAGAGGAACAGAGAGATAGGAGAAGGGAGGAGAGGAACAGAGAGATAGGAGAAGGGAGGAGAGGAACAGAGAGGTAGGAGAAGGGAGAAGAGAAACAGAGAGATAGGAGAAGGGAGGAGAGGAACAGAGAGATAGAAGAAGGGAGAAGAGAAACAGAGAGAGGAGAAGGGAGGAGAGGAACAGAGAGATAGGAGAAGAGAGGAGAGGAACAGAGAGATAAGAGAAGAGAGGAGAGGAACAGAGAGATAGGAGAAGGGAGGAGAGGAACAGAGAGATAGGAGAAGGGAGGAGAGGAACAGAGAGATAGGAGAAGAGAGGAGAGGAACAGAGAGATAGGAGAAGGGAGGAGAGGAACAGAGAGATAGAAGAAGGGAGAAGAGAAACAGAGAGATAGGAGAAGGGAGGAGAGGAACAGAGAGATAGGAGAAGGGAGGAGAGGAACAGAGAGATAGGAGAAGGGAGGAGAGGAACAGAGAGAGAAGAGAAGGGAGGAGAGGAACAGAGAGTTAGGAGAAGGGATGAGAGGAACAGAGAGATAGGAGAAGGGAGGAGGGGAACAGAGAGATAGGAGAAGGGAGGAGAGGAACAGAGAGATAGGAGAAGGGAGAAGAGAAACAGAGATAGGAGAAGAGAGGAGGGGAACAGAGGGATAGGAGAAGGGAGGAGGGGAACAGAGAGATAGGAGAAGGGAGAAGAGAAACAGAGAGATAGGAGAAGAGAGGAGGGGAACAGAGGGATAGGAGAAGGGAGGAGGGGAACAGAGAGATAGGAGAAGGGTGTAGAGGAACATAGAGGTAGGAGAAGGGAGGAGAGGAACAGAGAGATAGGAGAAGAGAGGAGAGGAACAGAGAGAAGGGAGGAGAGGAACAGAGAGATAAGAGAAGGGAGGAGAGGAACAGAGAGAGAAGACTGAGGAACAAAGGAAATGGGGCACTGTTCCATGACAGTGTTTTAACTCTCTCTCTGTTTGATAGACTATCATATAATTTGCTTTATGTTTGTTTCTCTCCATCATTCTTCCTATCCCTCCTTTCTTCCTCTCTATCCCTTCCTTTCCCTCTCCTCCCGAACAATGAACTCTCCACTTAACTCTCTCTCTCTCTCTCACACAGCTGTAGCCAGCCTTCCCTGGCACCAGCAGAAACCCAAGGTCATCTCTGAGTCCATCCCTCTCCCCTTCCCTCCCTCTTGTTCCAGTCTTGCCGCTCCCCCATCTCCCAGTGGTGGCATTGGGGCTCCCAGGATGCGGCTGCTCAGCGCTCTGCTGCTCCTCCTGCTCCTCAGGTCCACTGAGCCCAGGAAGGGTGGACGGAACAGAGAAAGGGGCAGGGCCCGGGGGTAAAGGCAGGGCCAATGCTGTCAAACGCCAAACCTCTGAATGCAAGGAATACATGGAGGCCGGAGAGAAATACCTGGACTGTCAGGACCGCCAGCTGACCGGGGTGCAAACAGCACTGGCCTGAAGACATCCACCACCTCCTGCTGGCCCGCAACAAGATCCAGGTGCTCAGAGACAACACCTTCTCCCAGTTCAAGATCCTAAAGAGTCTGGATCTACAACAGAATGAGCTCTACATGGTGGAGGAGGAGGCGTTCGCAGGGCTGGGACAGCTCACTACTCTGCTTCTTCAGCACAACCAGATGAAGACAGCTTCTGAGGAGCACCTGCTGCCCTTGCCAAACCTCCGCTACCTGCGTCTCTATGACAACCCCTGGGACTGCCGGTGCTCGCTGGATAGTCTGGTCAGGACCCTGCAGGTGCCCAGCAACCGTAACCTAGGGAACTACGCCAAGTGTTCGGAGCCGGACGCGCTGAGAGGTCAGAAGCTGAAGAAGATGAGGCCAGAGCTGCTGTGTGCTGAGGATGGGGAGGGCCATCTGCCAGGGCAGAAACCTCAGGAGGGGCAGGGTAGTCTGCCCAAACCACCTCCCATCAAGAAGTACCCTGATGCCAACTCCTTGTGCCACACCTACATGTTCCCCAAACCCATGCTGGACTGCAAGAGCAAAGGTAAGCTATGAGCCAACCAAGCTGGTCTCCCTTTCATTTGTTTGTGTGACCTGTGTGAAGAATTTCCTCATTGGAGGACAATGGAATGTTGTATCTGGTCTTTCAGAACACTGGAGTGAGTTATTGGGGTTCTCAGGGCCATGGGTTCCTCGACCCAGATGAATCTCTACTGAAACAGCTTTTTAGTCCAAGATTAGGACTAGTATGGGTCAGGGTAACCGGCCCTCCGTGTATGAGTCACATGTCCATCTGAAATCTCTGGCCATTGTTCACTACACATGGTTGTTGGGAGGACTTTTGTAACAGTCTGGAAGAGAGGCTGGCTACTGGATACTCCAGAGCTGTGGTTGATAAGGACTACTTTCTAAATGTGTTCTCGATAATTTCCCTGAATCAGAATGTGGTAGGAGACGACTATAAACCAGAGAGGCCTTAGAGTGACGGCTTGCAGCGTGGAAACCGTGGAAACCATCATGGAACGTTAGACACAAAGGGACCAAGGGGAAATATGGAGTCTCATTTCTGTCTCCCGTCCAGACTCTCACATCTGGTGCCGTTTCTGTGCTATGTATAACTGCCACATTAAAACTGCTATCAGGACTATAACCTCTAGAGAGATTAGGTTTCAATATTGTTTTTCAAATAGTCATTAGGCCCAGACCCATGGGACTGACTACAAATCCTGCATGGAGTCCATGCTGTGTGGGGACTGCTTTTGATTGAGCTCAAAAATACAACATGAATAGTCCCTTCATATGGATTTAGTATAGACGTGGCAGTATGGTCATGAATAGTCCCTTCATATTGATTTAGTATAGACGTGGCAGTATAGTCATGAATAGTCCCTTCATATTGATTTAGTATAGACGTGGCAGTATGGTCATGAATAGTCCCTTCATATGGATTTAGTATAGATGTGGCAGTATAGTCATGAATAGTCCCTTCGTATGGATTTAGTATAGACGTGGCAGTATGGTATGAATAGTCCCTTCATATGGATTTAGTATAGACGTGGCAGTATGGTCATGAATAGTCCCTTCATATTGATTTAGTATGACGTGGCAGTATGGTCATGAATAGTCCCTTCATACTGATTTAGTATAGACGTGGCAGTATGGTCATGAATAGTCCCTTCATATTGATTTAGTATAGACGTGGCAGTATGGTCATGAATAGTCCCTTCATATTGATTTAGTATAGACGTGGCAGTAATGGTCATGAATAGTCCCTTCATACTGATTTAGTATAGACGTGGCAGTATGGTCATGATAGTCCCTTCATATTGATTAGTATAGACGTGGCAGTATGGTCATGAATAGTCCTTCATATTGATTTAGTATAGACGTGGCAGTATGGTCATGAATAGTCTCTTCATATTGATTTAGTATAGACGTGGCAGTATGGTCATGAATAGTCCCTTCATATTGATTTAGTATAGACCGTGGCAGTATGGTCATGAATAGTCCCCTTCATATTGATTTAGTATAGACGTGGCAGTATGGTCATGAATAGTCCCTTCATACTGATTAGTATAGACCGTTGGCAGTATGGTCATGGAATAGTTCCCTGTCAATATTGATTAGTATAGACGTGGCCCAGTATGGTCATGAATAGTTCCGCTTCATATTGATTTAGTATAGACCGTGGCAAGTGATGGGTCCATTGAATATAGCTCCTTCAATATTGATTTAGTATTAGACGTGGCAGTATGGTCATCGAATAGTCCCTTCATATTGAATTTAGTATAGACGTGGGCAGTATTGGTCCTATGAATAGTCCCCTTCATATTGATTTAGTATAAGACGTGGGCAGTAATTGGTCATGAATAGGTCCCTTCATATGATTTAAGTATAGACGTGGCAGTAGGGTCATGAATAGTCCCCTTCATATTGATTTAGTATAGACGTGGCAGTATGGTCATGAACAACCCTTCATAATTGATTTAGTATAGACGTGGCAGTATGTCATGAATACCCTTCATATTGATTTAGTAGAGACGTGCAGTTATGGTCATGATAGTCCTTCATATTGATTAGTATAGACGTGGCAGTATGGTCATGAATAGTCCCTTCATATGATTTAGTATAGACGTGGCAGTATGGTCATGAATAGTCCCTTCATATGATTTAGTATAGACGTGGCAGTATGGTCATGAATAGTCCTTCATATTGATTTAGTATAGACGTGGCAGTATGGTCATGAATAGTCCTTCATATTGATTTAGTATAGACGTGGCAGTATGGTCATGAATAGTCCCCTTCATATTGATTTAGTATAGACGTGGCAGTATGGTCATGAATAGTCCCTTCATATTGATTTAGTATAGACCGTGGCAGTCTATGGTCATGAATAGTCCCTTCATATTGATTTAGTATAGACGTGGTAGTATAAGTCATGAATAGTCCCTTCATATTGATTTAGTATAGACGGTGGCAGTATGGTCATGAATAGTCCCTTCATATTGATTTAGTATAGACGTGGCAGTATGGTCATGACCATACCCTTCATATTGTTTAGTATAGACGTGGCAGTATAGTCATGATAGTCCCTTCATATTGATTTAGTATAGACGTGGCAGTATAGTCATGAATAGTCCCTTCTTATTGATTTAGTATAGATGTGGCAGTATGGTCATGAATAGTCCCTTCATATTGATTTAGTATAGACGTGGCAGTATAGTCATGAATAGTCCCTTCATATTGATTTAGTATAGACGTGGCAGTATGGTCATGAATAGTCCCTTCATATTGATTTAGTATAGACGTGGCAGTATAGTCATGAATAGTCCCTTCATATTGATTTAGTAAGACGTGCAGTATGGTCATGAATAGTCCCTTCATATTGATTTAGTATAGACGTGGCAGTATGGTCATGAATTGTCCCTTCATATTGATTTAGTATAGACGTGGCAGTATGGTCATGAATTAGTCCCTTCATATTGATTTAGTAAAGACGTGGCAGTATGGTCATGAATAGTCCCTTCATATGATTTAGTATAGGACGTGGCAGTATGGTCATGAATTGTCCCTTCATATTGATTTAGTATAGACGTGGCAGTATGGTCATGAATAGTCCCTTCATATTGATTTAGTATAGACGTGGCAGTATGGTCATGAATAGTCCCTTCATATGATTTAGTATAGACGTGGCAGTATGGTCATGAAATAGTCCCTTCATATTGATTTAGTATAGACGTGGGCAGTATGGTCATGAATAGTCCCTTCATATTGATTTAGTATGAGACGTCGGCCAGTAATGGTCATGAATAGTCCCTTCATATTGATTTAGTATAGACGTGGCAGTATGGTCATGAATAGTCCCTTCATATTGATTTAGTATAGACGTGGCAGTATAGTCATGAATAGTCCCTTCATATGATTTAGTATAGACGTGGCCAGTATGGTCATGAATAGTCCCTTCATATTGATTTAGTATAGACTGGCAGTATGGTCGATGAACTAGTCCCTTTCATATTGATTTAGTATAGACGTGGCAGTATGGTCATGATAGTCCCTTCATATTGATTTAGTATAGACGTGGCAGTATGGTCATGAATAGTCCCTTCTATTGATTTAGTATAGACGTGCCAGTATGGTCATGAATCGTCCCTTCATATTGATTTAGTATAGACGTGGCAGTATGGTCATGAATAGTCCCTTCATATTGATTAGTATAGACGTGGCAGTATGGTCATGTCGTCTCTTCATATTGATTAGTATAGACGTGGCAGTATTGTCATGAATAGTCCCTCTATTGATTTAGTATAGACGTGGCAGTATGGTCATGAATAGTCCCTTCATATTGATTTAGTATAGACGTGGCAGTATGGTATGAATAGTCCCTTCATATTGATTAGTATAGACGTGGCAGTATGGTCATGAATAGTCCCTTCATATTGATTTAGTATAGACGTGGCAGTATGGTCATGAACATACCCTTCATATTGATTTAGTATAGACGTGGCAGTATAGTCATGAATAGTCCCTTCATATTGATTTAGTATAGAAGTTGGCAGTATGGTCATGATAGTCCCTTCATATGATTTAGTATAGACGTGGCAGTATGGTCATGATATGTCTCTTCATATTGATTTAGTATAGACGTGGCAGTATGGTCATGAATAGTCCCTTCATATTGATTTAGTATAGACGTGGCAGTATGGTCATGAATAGTCCCTTCATATTGATTTAGTATAGACGTGGCAGTATGGTCAGGATAGTCCTTCATATTGATTTAGTATAGACGGGCAGTATGTCATGAATAGTCCCTTCATATTGATTTAGTATAGACGTGGCAGTATGGTCATGAACTAGTCTCTTCATATTGATTTAGTATAGACGTGGCAGTATAGTCAGGAATAGTCCCTTCATATTGATTAGTATAGACGTGGCAGTATGGTCATGAATAGTCCCTTCATATTGATTTAGTATAGACGTGGCAGTATGGTCAATGAATAGTCCCTTCATATTGATTTAGTATAGACGTGGCAGTATGGTCATGAATAGTCCCTTCATATTGATTTAGATAGACGTGGCAGTATGGTCATGAATAGTCCTTCATATTGATTAGTATAGACGTGGCAGTATAGTCATGAATAGTCCCCTTCATATTGATTTAGTATAGACGTGGCAGTATGGTCATGAATAGTCCCTTCATATTGATTTAGTATAGACGTGGCAGTATGGTCATGAAATAGTCCTTCTATTGATTTAGTATAGACGTGGCAGTATGGTCATGAATAGTCCCTTCATATGATTAGTATAGACGTGGCAGTATGGTCATGAATAGTCCCTTCATATTGATTTAGTATAGACGTGGCAGTATGGTCATGAAATAGTCCCTTCATATTGATTAGTATAGACGTGGCAGTATGGTCATGGAATAGTCCCTTCATGATTGATTTAGTATAGACGTGGCAGTATAGTCATGAATAGTCCCTTCATATGATTAGTATAGACGTGGCAGTATGGTCATGAAAGTCCTTCTTGATTTAGTAAAGACGTTGGCAGTATGGTCATGAATAGTCCCTTCATATTGATTTAGTATAGACGTGGCAGTATGGTCATGAATAGTCCCTTCATATGGATTTAGTATAGACGTGGCAGTATGGTCATGAATAGTCCCTTCATATTGATTTAGTATAGACGTGGCAGTATGGTCATGAATAGTCCCTTCATATGATTTAGTATAGACGTGGCAGTATGGTCATGAATAGTCCCTTCATATTGATTAGTATAGACGTGGCAGTATGGTCATGAATAGTCCCTTCATATTGATTTAGTATAGACGTGGCAGTATGTCCATGAATAGTCCCTTCATATTGATTTAGTATAGACGTGGCAGTATGGTCATGAATAGTCCCTTCATATTGATTTAGTATAGACGTGGCAGTATGGTCATGAATAGTCCCTTCATATTGATTTAGTATAGACGTGGCAGTATGGTCATGAATAGTCCCTTCATATTGATTTAGTATAGACGTGGCAGTATGGTCATGAATAGTCCCTTCATATTGATTTAGTATAGACGTGGCAGTATGGTCATGAATAGTCCCTTCATATTGATTTAGTATAGACGTGGCAGTATGGTCATGAATAGTCCCTTCATATTGATTTAGTATAGACGTGGCAGTATAGTCATGAATAGTCCCTTCATATTGATTTAGTATAGACGTGGCAGTATGGTCATGAATAGTCCCTTCATATTGATTTAGTATAGACGTGGCAGTATGGTCATGAATAGTCCCTTCATATTGATTTAGTATAGACGTGGCAGTATGGTCATGAATAGTCCCTTCATATTGATTTAGTATAGACGTGGCAGTATGGTCATGAATAGTCCCTTCATATTGATTTAGTATAGACGTGGCAGTATGGTCATGAATAGTCCCTTCATATTGATTTAGTATAGACGTGGCAGTATGGTCATGAATAGGTCCCTTCATATTGATTAGTATAGACGTGGCAGTATGGTCATGAATAGTCCCTTCATATTGATTTAGTATAGACGTGGCACGTATGGTCATGAATAGTCCCTTCATATGATTTAGTATAGACGTGGCAGTATAGTCATGATAGTCCCTTCATATTGATTTAGTATAGACGTGGCAGTATGGTCATGATAGTCCCTTCAATATTGATTTAGTATAGACGTGGCAGTATGTCATGAATAGTCCCTTCATATTGTTTAGTATAGACGGGCAGTATGGTCATGAATAGGCCCTTCATATTGATTTAGTATAGAACGTGGCAGTAATGGTCATGAAAGTCCCCTTCATATTGATTAGTATAGACGTGGCCAGTATGGTCATGAATAGTCCCTATCATATGATTTAGTATAGACGTGGCAGTATGGTCATGAATAGTCCTTCATATTGATTTAGTTAGACGTGGCAGTATGGTCATGAATCCTTCATATGATTTAGTATAGACGTGGCGTATGGTCATGAATAGTCCCGATCATATTGATTTAGTATAGACGTGGCAGTATAGTCATGAATAGTCCCCTTCATATTGATTTAGTATAGACGTGGCGTATGGTCATGAATAGTCCCTTCATATTGATTTAGTATAGACGTGGCAGTATGGTCATGAATAGTCCCTTCATATTATTTAGTATAGACAGTGGCAGTATAGTCATGAATAGTCCCTTCATATTGATTTAGTATAGACGTGGCAGTAGATGGTCATGAATATTCCCTTCATATTGATTTAGTATAGACGTGGCAGTATGGTCATGAATAGTCCCTTCATATTGATTTAGTATAGACGTGGCAGTATGGTCATGAATAGTCCCTTCATATTGATTTAGTATAGACGTGGCAGTATGGTCATGAATAGTCCCTTCATATGGATTTAGTATAGACGTGCAGTATGGTCAATGAATAGTCCTTCATATTGATTTAGTATAGACGTTGTGGCAGTATAGTCATGACTAGTCCCTTCATATTGATTTAGTAAAGACGTGGCAGTATAGTCATGAATAGTCCCTTCATATTGATTTAGTATAGATGTGGCAGTATGGTCATGAATAGTCCCTTCATATGATTTAGTATAGACGTGCAGTATGGTCATGAATAGTCCCTTCATATTGATTTAGTATAGACGTGGCAGTATGAGTCATGAATAGTCCCTTCATATGGAATTTAGTATAGACGTGGCAGTATAGGTCATGAATAGTCCCTTCATATTGATTTAGTATAGACGTGGCAGTATGGTCATGAATAGTCCCTTCATATGGATTTAGTATAGGACGTGGCAGTATGGTCATGAATAGTCCCTTCATAGATTAGTATAGACGTTGCAGTATGGTCATGAATAGTCCCGTTCATATGATTTAGTAAAGACGTGGCAGTATAGTCATGAATAGTCCCTTCATATGATTTAGTATAGACGTGGCAGTATGGTCATGAATAGTCCCTTCATATTGATTTAGTAAAGACGTGGCAGTATGGTCATGAATAGTCCCTTCATATGATTTAGTATAGACGTGGCAGTATGGTCATGAATAGTCCCTTCATATTGATTTAGTATAGACGTGGCAGTATGGTCATGAATAGTCCCTTTCATATTGATTTAGTATAATTGATTTAGTAAAGACGTGGGCACAGTATGGTCATGAATAGTCCCTTCATATTGATTTAGTATAGACCGTGGCAGTATGGTCATGAATAGTCCCTTCATATTGATTAGTATAGACGTGGTAGTATAGTCATGAATAGTCCCTTCATATTGATTTAGTATAGACGTGGCTAGTATGTCTGAATAGTCCTTCTTATTGATTTAGTAATAGATGTGGCAGTATGGTCATGAATAGTCCATTCATATTGATTTATTATAGACGTGGCAGTATGGTCATGAATAGTCCCTCATATTGATTTAGTATAGACGTGGCAGTATGGTCATGAATAGTCCCTTCATATTGATTTAGTATAGACGTGCAGTATGGTAATGAATAGTCCCTTCATATTGATTTAGTATAGACGTGGCAGTATGGTCATGAATAGTCCCTTCATATTGATTTAGTATAGACGTGGCAGTATGGTCATGAATAGTCCCTTCATAGTGATTTAGTATAGACATGGCAGTATGGTCATGAATAGTCCTTCATATGATTTAGTATAGACGTGGCAGTATGGTCATGAATAGTCCTTCATATTGATTTAGTATAGACGTGGCAGTATGGTCATGAATAGCCCTTCATATGATTTAGTAAGACGTGGCACTATGGTCATGAATAGTCCCTTCATATTGATTTAGTATAGACGTGGCAGTATGGTCATGAATAGTCCCTTCATATTATTTAGGATAGACGTGGCAGTATAGTCATGAATACTCCCTTCCTATTGATTTAGTAAATGACGTGGCAGTATAGTCATGAATAGTCCCTTCATATTGATTTAGTATAGATGTGGCAGTATGGTCATGAATAGTCCCTTCATATTGATTTAGTATAGACGTGGCAGATAGTCATGAATAGTCCCCTTCATATGATTAGTATAGCGTGGCAGTATGTGCATGATAGTCCCTTCATATTGATTTAGTATAGACGTGGGCAGTATGGTCATGAATAGTCCCTTCATGGATTTAGTATAGACGTGGCAGTTATGGTCATGAATAGTCCCTTCATATTGATTTAGTATAGACGTGGCAGTATGGTCATGAATAGTCCCTTCATATTGATTTAGTAAAGACGTGGCAGTACAGTCATGAATAGTCCCTTCATATTGATTTAGTATAGACGTGGCAGTATGGTCATGAATAGTCCCTTCATATTGATTTAGTAAAGACGTGGCAGTATGGTCATGAATAGTCCCTTCATATTGATTTAGTATAGACGTGGCAGTTGGTCATGAATAGTCCCTTCATATTGATTTAGTATAGACGTGGTATTATAGTCATGAATAGTCCCTTCATATTGATTTAGTATAGACGTGGCAGTATAGTCATGAATAGTCCCCTTCTTATTGATTTAGTATAGATGTGGCAGTATGGTCATGAATAGTCCCTTCATTATTGATTTAGTATAGACGTGGCAGTATAGTCATGAATAGTCCCTTCATATTGATTTAGTATAGACGTGGCAGTATGGTCATGAATAGTCCCTTCATATTGATTTAGTATAGACGTGGCAGTATAGTCAGGAATAGTCCATTCATATTGATTTAGTATAGACGTGGGCAGTATGGTCATGAATAGTCCCGTCATATTGATTTAGTATAGACGTGGCAGTATGGTCATGAATAGTCCCTTCATATTGATTTCGTATAGACGTGGCAGTATGGTCATGAATAGTCCCTTCATATTGATTTAGTATAGACGTGGCAGTATGGTCATGAATAGTCCCTTCATACTTATTTAGTATAGAGTGGCAGTATAGTCATGAATAGTCCCTTCATACTAATTTAGTGTGGAAGTGGCAGCTCTCTGATTTATTGTTCTACTGTATATTTATGACGTCACAGTGAACTGTCCTTTGATCAAGATGATGAATGACAGTCATATAATGATGTACTGTCCCTATCCTGTCCCCAGAAAGCCATTTGTCAGAGTGCAGTTAAACGTGCAAGAAGCAGCAACACTGGTCTCTCTATTCTATTGTCGCTATATAAAGATCCCCATGTTCAGCTGGAGGAAACTATTTCTCTTCCCCTCTGGAAAGGCTTTCAATCAGTCCTTTATCTGAACCTCACTAGATCATCTCACTGGTCATAGCCTCCCTCCCCTCCCTCCCTCCCTCCCTCCCTCCCTCCCTCTCCTCCTCTCTCTCTCTCTCTCTCTCTCTCTCTCTCTCAATCCCTCTCTCATCTGTGAATTCAGAGCCTTAATATACTGTAAACTAATAACTGACCCAGAGGTCATTACACTGGAAACAAAGTCTCATTTGTAAACACTGGAAATGTCCCTACAGTACACTACCGAACTGTGCGGGAGCAAGACAGAATGTATCTAACCACAAATAAATCATCTCTGTGGTACATACATGATATGTGGGAGAATATGTCAGAGTGCGTGTACTTTTGAGATAAATGTCGTCCAGGCAAGATGAGGCCTGGTTTAGTCCTGATCTATCATTAGCAGAACAGTTGAGTCAGCATATGGAGAGTTGGCCTGCTTGTCGTCTCTGTAAAGCCTAACCACCTCTTCTAACATTATATCATGGTTTCTTGGAGCTCCTGTAACCGATTGGCCGGGTGTTTTGTCAGCTGACACATTCTGGGGGAGTCATGATGTGTAGCAGAGAGGGAGTCATATTCTGCTGGTAGTCTCCTCTCCTCCACAGCATGATGGGTAATATTCTGCTGGTAGTCTCCTCTCCTCCACAGCATGATGGGTAATATTCTGCTGGTAGTCTCCTCTCCTCCACACATGATGGGTAATATTCTGCTGGCAGTCTCCTCTCCTCCACAGCATGATGGGTAATATTCTGCTGGTAGTCTCCTCTCCTCCACAGCATGATGGGTAATATTCTGCTGGCAGTCTCCTCTCCTCCACAGCATGATGGGTAATATTCTGCTGGTGGTCTCCTCTCCTCCACAGCAGCGTTGATTTCCTTGATATACAGGCATGTTGGGCACCTGACTCTGTAAAAGCAGCACTGTGCATTTACAATCTAAATGAATGGCTGTATAGGTTTAGTTTCCTGCTGTCTGTAAACAACATGTGATTTTAATAAACTATATCAGGGATGGGCAACTGGCCGCCACCCCCCTTTTGTTGGCCTGCGGAAACATTTCTATAAACATTTCCAATAAACTTCCTGTTGAGAGTTAGAATAGTGGTTGTGCATCAGCAGTTGTTCTGTTGTTACGTCAGTCACTGACAGCTTCAGTAATTAGACTGGTAAGTTAGTCTAGCGGCCAGCCATCTAAACTTCTAGTAAGCATGGTCAAATTGCAGACCGGTGGGCCCCCATTGATTTTGTTAGTCACTCTCAATCAGATATCATCTTAAAAACTGCAAACATTTCTCTAAACCCTATGGCAAAATTAGTAGAATTGCATGGAATTTGTTATAAAATTACTAAATCTTCTCTCCGCCCCATGACAAAATGTCACTTATAGGATATAGGGCCAGCTCTGACTGTATGAGTGGGTATGGATATAGGGCTGGCTCTGACTGTATGAGTGGGTATGGATATAGGGCCAGCTCTGACTGTATGAGTGGGTATGGATATAGGGCCAGCTCTGACTGTATGAGTGGGTATGGATATAGGGCCAGCTCTGACTGTATGAGTGGGTATGGATATAGGGCCAGCTCTGACTGTATGAGTGGGTATGGATATAGGGCCAGCTCTGACTGTATGAGTGGGTAGGGATATAGGGCCGGCTCTGACTGTATGAGTGGGTATGGATATAGGGCCGGCTCTGACTGTATGAGTGGGTATGGATATAGGGCCGGCTCTGACTGTATGAGTGGGTATGGATATAGGGCCAGCTCTGACTGTATGAGTGGGTATGGATATAGGGCCGGCTCTGACTGTATGAGTGGGTATGGATATAGGGCCAGCTCTGACTGTATGAGTGGGTATGGATATAGGGCCAGCTCTGACTGTATGAGTGGGTATGGATATAGGGCCAGCTCTGACTGTATGAGTGGGTATGGATATAGGGCCGGCTCTGACTGTGGCCCCACATGATGAGTTCAGATTCTTTCTGAAAACGGTTATGGCTGAACGACCTTGACTTCTCCCAACATCCCAACCATCTGCATGTTTCCCCACTCACTGCTGTAGTCTGAACTAAAGCATATCACAGGTGTTGTGAGGCAGGGGTTCGATAGATAGGGGAAAGAGAGAACATCTCCCATGTGTCCCAAATGGCACCCTATTCCCTACATAGTGCACTACTTTTAACCAGAGCCCTACCATGGCCCATAGGGATATGGACAAAAGTAGTGTACTATCTAGTGAATAGGGTGTCATTGCTCCAGCAACCTCATCTAAAAGCCATGGAGCGCTAATCTCCTTTCCTTACAGTGGAGGAGGATGGATGTCCTATGCTGTTATGATATTAGAGCAGATGTCTGTCGTTAAGGTCTGTGATAGTTCCTTTAGCCGAATGATGAATAAACCGTGCTCAGAATGTGGCCAACTGGAAGCAGTCCAAGACTGTACGTGGATTTTGACAAACACAGAAAGGTCCTGTGTCGTTCATGAAATTAAAAAGGAAGGTTTTCCACCCCACCACAGCTAGGTTCATTCTCAGCTGAGCGCTTTCATTGTGAACATGACTTAGAAAACTGGTTCCAAAGACATCATTCATGATGAATTGTTTGTAGAAGTTGTATGCATTTTATGGACCACCTACTTCGTCTTCATGTCTTAGTCTTTATTTTAAACTCTAGTTTGAGAACAATGGCTCTTGCAGAAGTTTTCCTTCTATGGTAAAGGCTGCTGGCGATCACAAAAAAAAGACAGAAGCTCTCAGAGGTCTTTTAAGCCTGTGGGAAACCCTGTTTCATACGTTAACCTTCATGTTTCAAACCCTTCAAAGGCTAAGGTCAACCCAGAGGGCTGTGAATAACAGTCCTGCTTGGCACAGACATACAACATGGCTACAGAGGGACTATAGAAAGGGGAGGCCATCTTGATATTCTCAGGGCACACTCGGAATTCACATATGTAGGAATCCAAATTTCATTGGGTTGAAATAATCACATATGTCCCAAAGTTCCTTGTGTGTCAGTTTATGTTTTTGTTCATGTTTTCATGCAGTATGATAGCTAGCTGATTTGGCCATTGTAAACATGTCTGGGTAAGCCATTAACATCTCACTGACCTCCATATTCTCTCTCTCTTTCTCCCCCCTCTCTTTCCCCCCTCCCTCCAGAACTGAAGAACATCCCCTCAAGTCTCCCGTCAGACATTGTGAGGATGGACTTGTCCAGTAACAGCATCACTCAGCTCCGGCCCAAGGAGTTTGTTGCTGCCAGGGACCTGAAGCTTCTCAACCTCAGCAGTAACAGTCTGGATCAGATTGACACAGGTGAGGAAAAACCATTACACTTCCTTCAAACAGCACAATCATTGTGGATGTGTGCCAAGTCATGCAGCACAGAGGATCAGATCTCACAACACCTGAAGAAGGGTTTAATAAGATACAGCAATCTGAGATATATATGCTTTTTGTTCAATATGTTTTGATTTGTGACTTACAATAAGGAGTACACACACTTCCTTACTGGTCCCCCATTGTAATCGAGCCCACACTGGACCTGCAAAGAAAGAGGTCAAAAGAGGAATCAGAGGAGGACCTTGACCTTTAGTCCATTCATCACAAAATGGAGGCATGGCTTTATTTCCTCCTGAAATAGAATTGTTAGAATCCCTGGGGTAATGTTATATACCATACCAGTACTTTATATACCATACCAGTACTTTATATACCATACCAATACTTTATATACCATACCAGTACTTTATATACCATACCAGTACTTTATATACCATACCAGTACTTTATATACCATACCAGTACTTTATATACCATACTAGTACTTTATATACCATACCAGTACTTTATATACCATACCAGTACTTTATATACCATACCAGTACTTTATATACCATACCAGGCAGCATTGAGTATGGATCAATTCCACGCATAGATAAAAACCCTTAACGCTCATTAGCTTCTCACACGGATGAATCTGACTTAAAGGAGCCTACGATGCCATAAACCTGCTCCATCTCGTTTGTAGAACCAACAAGGTTCTCTATTTGCTGAGGAATCACTACACTACCTTCTAGTTCTGTTATGTTTGAGAACTGGGGAAAAAACCCTTTCTCATTATTCCTAGGCTCTCAAGAACTGGTCACATGGCCAGGAAGCTTTGCCACAGAAGGAAAATAGTTCCCTTATCATTAATTATTGCAGAACATATGCAAACAATTGAGTATTTCCCTGAGTTGTTAACAAGTAATTAATGGTGGTTAATTCCGACCAACTATGACAACCAGTACTGTACACACACAGTCATTAACTACTATGATCGAGGAGAAAGAATAAGAAAGAAATAGCCTGTTATGGATCAAAAGCCAATCCGTTCTGGACAGAGAAAGCAACTGCAAATTGAACACATTTCTCATGAAGTATTCACAAAATGCTCCCTCAGTTTTCTCAGGGACTGTGAGAAGCTAAGCTCTGTAGCAAGCACAAACCGGTTAAAAAAATAGACCAGAATTGTTGTCTCATTGAGTTGCACAGACAAACCAGTAGAAACCGGACAGTAATTCTCATGCGTATGATAAGAGCATATTCTGAGGGGGTTTGTGGGAGTGGTAACAGGAGGGTCACTCTGGAGACAGTGCTAAATACAGTAGGCCTATCTGTCTTTATGGTGCTAGCTTGCACTGCCACCATTACTCAGGGCTACACTGCAGGAAACACATCTTAAAGATGTCTGCTAGCTACTGGCACATCGTAGCCACATCAACAGGCTAACTTCAGCTTGAATTAGAGCTGAGACTAGGTGATGGGGAGAGCACTGGTCAAAGTTAATATCAGTATGTGTTTGAAGACGAGGTGCTGAAAATGCAGTCGGAAATTAGTTATGGAAGCTGTTACTCTTTCTCGTGTTACAGTGGAACATTACTTCCTGGTAATAATTCAGTATTCATGTCCGTTAGTGGACATTACTTCCACTGAAACTTTCCACTGAGTGCTACTGTATAAGATGAATTGAAGTAGCAACTGACCTCTAACCCCAACGTCCTCTCTCCCTTGTCCCCCCTCTTCAGCTGCATCCACTGGGCACCTGTACCTGTCCATTAGGAATTTATTCCACTGAGATTTGTGCTATAAGATTTATTGAAATTTCCTGTCCCTCTAACTAACCCTTAACATCCTGCATTTCTCCCCCTCTCCATAGCTGCGTTTGCGGGCCTCCTGTACCTGCGAGAGCTGGACCTGTCCAACAACAGCCTGCACTACTTCCAGTACGGAGTGTTGGAGGACCTGTACTTCCTCAGGATGCTGAATCTGGGGGATAACCCCTGGGTCTGTGACTACAACATCCACTACCTGATCTACTGGCTGAAGCATCACCCCGGGGTGGCCTACTCTGGCCTAATCTGCACCGAGCCTCAGGAGTTCAGGGGCTGGCCCGTGGAGAATTATGTCAAGACCTACAACGGAGAGTGTCCCAATGATAAGGATCCACAGCCAGGGAAGGGGGATACAGGACAGGGACAGACGGCTCAGGAGCTAGTGGCCGAGACAGAGGAGGCGGAGATGGAGCTTCTGCCGAAGCCTCTGAGAGACCCCAGACCAAAGAAATATGAGGTCACCAGGTTGACTTAATAGGACAGAGTTGGAAATTAGAAAATAACTGTTGTTGTTGTTTTCTATTATCACAGAACATTCTAATTCAGTCTATCAGATTTTTTAAAAACTTTCGAATTCCCACCAGCATGACCAATGCAGGACAGCTGGATTCCCAACAGCATAACCAATGCAGGACAGCTGGATTCTCAACAGCATGACCAATGCAGGACAGTTGGATTCCCAACAGCATAACCAATGCAGGACAGTTGGATTCCCACCAGCATAACCAATGCAGGACAGTTGGATTCCCACCAGCATGACCAATGCAGGAAAGCTGGATTCCCACCAGCATAACCAATGCAGGACAGTTGGATTCCCACCAGCATAACCAATGCAGGACAGTTGGATTCCCACCAGCATGACCAATGCAGGAAAGCTGGATTCCCACCAGCATAACCAATGCAGGACAGTTGGATTCCCACCAGCATAACCAATGCAGGACAGTTGGATTCCCACCAGCATAACCAATGCAGGACAGTTGGATTCCCACCAGCATGACCAATGCAGGAAAGCTGGATTCCCACCAGCATGACCAATGCAGGACAGCTGGATTCCCACCAGCATGACCAATGCAGGACAGTTGGATTCCCAACAGCATGTCTAATGCAGGACAGTTGTTGCTGTTTTCGTTACAAGAATATTTCGTTGTGGATTACTTTTTTGAAAAAGTAGAGGTTGATATATTTTTTACGATATCCAATTGTTAGTTACAGTGTTGTCCCATCGCAACTCCTGTACGGACTAGGGAGAAGTGAAGGTCGAGAGGCATGAGTCCTCCGAAGCACCAATATGTCAGAGGAAACATATAGCTGGTGACCGAAGTCAACATGCATGCGCGCAGCTACCACAAGGAGTCACTAGAGCGCAACGGGACAAGGACATCCCAGCCGGCCAAACCCTCCCTAACCCAGACAATTGTGCGCCGCCTCATGGTCGCGGCCGGCTGCGACACAGCCCGGGATCGAACCCAGATCTGTATTGACTCCTCATATAGACGGGAGGCCCGAGGTACATTTCTTCTAAATGTATGATTTAGACCATCTGTTCATGAAATAAAAGCCATTTTTTTCTGAAATGAATGAGGTTTACATTACTAACGCACACACTTCACAAATCCTAAAGGGATTTAGGCACATCCTTCCCCTAACCCCTTCAACTATCTGTTAGATCTGTGATGCTTCACCATAAAACATGGAGCGTCTTCGGGTCAGTTCAAAACAGTTGTTCCACGGCTTTACTACCTCTTACTCTCCACACTACCTCTTCCTCTCTGCACCTCAACACATGAAGCTGAGGAGTTAGACATGGACCCGCTGAAGACCTAAAGTACATTTAGTCAGTCCATACGATCCTGAACAGAAACCGATGTCTTGGTTCATACACACCATAAGTCATTCACACATGCAGGGATTCTGGGCCATCTGATGTATGTGGTGGGTTTCTATAGTGACATGTGTCCTGGATGATCCTGAAGGTCCCATGTTAGCCAGCGGAGCCCTGTGACATCACAGGAGTCAGACATGACTCTGATGTTCTAAGCAGTATTGTAAGCATCTCAGTGAGCCAGGATACGTCCAACACTAGTATGCACAGCTGTTACTCTCAGAGCTTTCTCACATTTGGGAAACATGTTGTTTGGTATGTCAGAAAAAGAGGAGGAAACCATTTCTTCAGTCAAGCTGTCCAATTATCTGATGTTCTGCTATCTGAGGAGAGAGTCTGAATATCACTGCCTGTGAATGTCAATTTAAAAACATTTGAACATTGGTCACATACACATGGTTAGCAGATGGTATTGCGAGTGTAGCGAAATGCTTATGCTTCTAGTTCTGACAATGCAGTAATATCTACAGGTAATCTAACAATTCCACAACAACTACCTAATACACCCAAATCTAAGTAAAGGAATGGAATAAGAATATATACATATAAATATATGGATAAGCAATGACCGAGTGGCACAGGCAAGATGCAATAGATGGTATAAAATACAGTATATACATATGAGATGAGTAATGCAAGATATGTAAACATTGTTAAAGTGACTAGTGATCCATTTATTAAAGTGGCCAATGATTTCAAGTCTGTATGTAGGCAGCAGCCTCACTGTGTTAGTGGTGGCTGTTTAACAGTCTGATAGCCTTGAGATAGAAGCTGTTTTTCAGTCTCTCGGTCTCAGCTTTGATGCACCTGTACTGACCTCGCCTTCTGGATGGTAGTGGGGTGAACAGGCAGTGGCTCGGGTGGTTGTTGTGATCTTTTTGGCTTTCCTGTGACATCGGGTGCTGTTGGTGTCCTGGAGGGCAGGGAGTTTTCCCCCGGTGATGCTGCACCACCCGGTGAGACCGCACCACCCTCTGGAGAGCCCTGTGGCTATGGGCGGTGCAGTTGCCATACCAGGCGGTGATACAGCCCGACAGGATGCTTTCAATTGTGCATCTGTAAAGTTTGTGAGGGTTTTACATTTCTTCAGCCTCAAATTAGTTTTGTTAAAATCCCCAGCTACAACAAATGCAGCCTCAGGATATATGGTTTCCAGTTTGCATAAAGTCCAGTGAAGTTCCTGGAGGGCCGTCGTGGTATCGGCTTGAGGGGGGATATACACAGCTGGGACAATAACCAACGAGAATTCTATTGGGAGATAATACGGTCGGCATTTGATCGCATGGAATTCTAGGTCAGTTGACCAAAAGGACTAGAATTCCTGCATGTTGTTACAATTAAACCATGAGTCATTAATCATGAAACGTACACCCTCGCCCTTCCCCCCGGAGAGATGTTTATTTCTGTCTGTGCGACGCACAAAGAATCCCTGTGGCTGTTTTCCATTTCAAATTCAATTTCTGTCCTTTGTTCAGCAACACCTTAATGCGAGCAAGACAATTTGTTATAGAGTAACTATTAAAAACAGAGTTTAATAAAACCTCTCGAAAGGCTTTAATAGATTTGATTAGGTATCTGCAGATTTCATCCGTTGGAACGGAACCTTCTACAGTGACTGTGGAACTATACTCCTCACTGTGCAGAATACGTGTCTGGAAGAAAACCCAACTTGGATTCATTGGGATATTGAAAACAGAACATTGCCTAACTTGAAAGAGCCTGCAGAAGGATCATAAAATGACCCCCAATTTGTTTCTGCTTTTGTTATGACTACAATACACAGGTACAAAAGAAAAGTAGTGTACAGGATACAATAACTTTATCCTCTGATTATTTAATTCAGCAATAGTGATTCATGGGATGATAAGCTTTATGAAACACACCACCCAAGGTGATCATATAAATGAAACAGGCTTCACATGGCCATAGAACAGCTGTAAGAGATTGTCACTCGACCAGCGTATGGTTATGCACAGCTGCAACCAGATCACTTAAAATACGATTTTTGGTTGTTTTCTCTCCAAGATACAGATGCCGTATCTTAATTTCATCATCATGCTAATGCACAAATGTTCCTGCACGGCAGGAAATGGACACTTGTAGTGTATCCAAGGTTTAAAAAGGCCTCTAATGTTTGTAATTTCCAGTTTAACAAAGTGTCCTAATGAAAAATGGATCAACCCCTACAAAACAAAATCATAAATTATATTCCACATTTCCTGTTGCTGCAGGGTTATTTTACTGCTGTAGCGAACTGGCTCAAATGAAGGTCCTACATCTGTTCAGCAATGAGAACACATTTTCACAAACAATCATCATTCATGAGTTGTTCTGCATCTGGTTAGGGAAAGGGAATACCTAGTCAGTGGCACAACTGAATGCATTCAACCAAAATGCCTTTCGCATTCAACCCAAACCCTCTGAATTAGAGGTGCGAGGGGCTGACTTAATCAGCACCCAGTTGTTGGGGGGTAACTGTGGTCCATGTAGCTCAGTTGGTAAAGCATAGTGCTTTCAATTCCAGGGTTGTTGGTTTGATTCCCATGGGGGACTGGTATCAAAATGTATGTACTAACTAATGTAAATTGCTCTGGATAACAGCATTTACAAAAATGTAACTGCTCAAGGGCAGAACAGCTCAGGGATTCAAACCAGCAACCTTTCCGTTACTGGCCCAACGCTCTTAACTGCTAAGCTACCTGCCGCTGGTCCATTTTGTGTTCAAAGTGGACCAGAACTCACTTGTACAGAGAATCTCACATTTTCTACTGTTTGAGTGCCGGCACCTTTTTAGAGAATACAGGCTCAAAAATATAAAACCTGGTACACAAATATGATGTATTTTAATCCACTTCAAGCCCTGTTCAGCACTATTCTATGAACAAGCCCTGTTCAGCACTATTCTGTGAACAAGCCCTGTTCAGTACTATTCTGTGAACAAGCCCTGTTCAGCACTATTCTGTGAACAAGCCCTGTTCAGCACTATTCTGTGAACAAGCCCTGTTCAGCACTATTCTGTGAACAAGCACTCTTCAGCACTATTCTGTGAACAAGCACTGTTCAGCACTATTCTGTGAACAAGCACTGTTCAGCACTATTCTGTGAACAAGCACTGTTCAGCACTATTCTGTGAACAAGCCCTGTTCAGCACTATTCTGTGAACAAGCCCTGTTCAGCACTATTCTGTGAACAAGCACTGTTCAGCACTATTCTGTGAACAAGCCCTGTTCAGCACTATTCTGTGAACAAGCACTCTTCAGCACTATTCTAAGAACAAGCCCTGTTCAGCACTATTCTGTGAACAAGCCCTGTTCAGCACTATTCTAAGAACAAGCCCTGTTCAGCACTATTCTAAGAACAAGCCCTGTTCAGCACTATTCTAAGAACAAGCCCTGTTCAGCACTATTCTAAGAACAAGCCCTGTTCAGCACTATTCTAAGAACAAGCCCTGTTCAGCACAATTCTAAGAACAAGCCCTGTTCAGCACTATTCTAAGAACAAGCCCTGTTCAGCACTATTCTAAGAACAAGCCCTGTTCAGCACTATTCTAAGAACAAGCCCTGTTCGGCACTATTCTAAGAAAAGGCACCGTTCAGCACTATTCTAAAGAACAAGCCCTGTTCAGCACTATTCTAAGAACAAGCCCTGTTCAGCACTATTCTAAGAACAAATATTAGACCTACTAGAAACAGAGTGCTCTCTGGAAGTCATGAGAAGAAAACACACTTTACTATGGCACTCAGAAGGAACAAGTGTGTATGACTTCACTGACTACTAAGGAGGACACTAAAACCACTAAAGAGCCCTAAAGACAGGCTGGATGGTCAGAACAGGTCGAGACACATCCTATGCACAAAGTTAGACTGAAAACCTACTCAGAAGATTAAGCTAAATATGTCTGTATGGAATGGTGCACATTCCCTCATCTTTAATGGCTATTGTTTACCTGTTGTGTTTACTGAATACAGCACAGAACGTTGTTTTCCTGCGCTGCTACATTATTAGGAGTTAGTAACACACATAACTCAATGAAGTACTATTGTTGACAGTTTACCATGATGGAATGTGAATTGATTGTCCTAATTTAGCTGCATGCCCTCATGCATTTGAAATTCTGAGTTAAACACAAATCTAAAAATAATTTCTGAGAAGTGCATGAACTTGTTTTACTTGCCAAAATGATCATTCTCTTGAAGGGCATATTGTTATAGAAAACAAAAACCTGGGCAGGTTCCAGAAATCAGTCCAGAAATGTGATGGAAGTTAAGGTCAATGCTGGGAGCGAACCCTCTACTGGACCAGAAATTACCAGATCAGTGATTCAACGTTCTTATGAGATACAACGTTCTTATGAACTATAAATGGGCCGTGAAAAACCTCAATATCTGAGCCAAAGGTCAACCATCTGATACTGTCTCAAAGAACCTACTACAGTAGTCACAGGACAGAGGATGAAGTCTATCTATGAACATTTATGTCCAGTACAGGGCCACTATAAAAGTCTCTCCCAAAATGAGAATCCTGCTTCACGGGACCTACCAAATCCTACTACCCCTTTAACACACACACACACACACACACACACACACACACACACACACACACACACACACACACACACACACACACACACACACACACACACACACACACACACACACACACACACACACACACACACACACACCACAAGCACCATCTGGAGTGTTTCACAAACATTTTGATGTGTTGAACCAGAAGGCTGTTATGAATCTTTTCTATGTGATTTAAGATTGAAGAACAGTGAATGGACCCAGATGAATTTGCATAGATGACATATAAAACAAGGAGAGGAATCAAGACTATATTTGGATCCAGGGGGAAGAACAATGGTCTTAAATGTTTTCCAGTTTCTCCTGAGTTGAGAGGGTGACGTCACCAAGTGACAATTGAGAGAAGGGAACCCTTCAGCTGTTCTGGGCCTGTCCTCATAAAGAGTCACGGTGTAGGAGTACTGATCTAGGATAAAAGTTGCCTTTTAGATCATAATGAATATGATTATATAGACAGGGGGACCTGATCCTAGATCAGGAGTCCTACTCTGAGACGCTCTCTGAATACAGGCCCTGGTCTAAACTCCAGAATGACAATCCTTAGAGTTATTTCCTGTGTATGTATATGCCTCCTACAGAGGATGCCTCCAGGACAGGGGTTGGTTGGCTTGGTTCAAATGACGAGCAGTCCTTGATGATGCTCTCACTACACGATGTCTTTGCCCTGTCTGCGGACTGCGGGACACAAAGATTACCACAGTTCAGCTTGTAGAGAAAATTCTCTGTACTCATGATAATGAATCCTTGGCGCCCTCTGCTGGAATTTAGCTGTCTGTTTGCGCCTGCAAGCATGCGATTCAATATGATCAATACATTTTTCTAATCGACTAGAATAAACACAGTGCGTGCACTGTTTTAATTCAATAATTCAAATATAGCTCGTATTTAACGTGTCTTATTGCCTCTTTGCTGTTTTTAAAAGTTTAAAAACTGTTTTTTCAGTCTTGCTGAAAAGGATGTTGGGATATCGTTGTTATGGCAACGTTTTCAAGGCATTCAACAAAACAGAGAGGCTGAGATTTACTGAAGCATTTTGTTGTTTAGCTAGCTAGCTACCAACAACATTTACAAATAGCTCTACTTCCCAGAGCTAACTTTTATGGCATAATGCTGGATCATTATTTTGACAAACTTGGAGTCACAGGTGAATAAAGGGACTGTTACAGGTAAGAATAACAGAGTGTAATTGTAACAGTTAACGTCAGCTACCTATAGCTATTTCTTCTTTCCCCAGTTAGTTTACACGAGCCTGGTCTAATAGTTGTAACTAGTAGTTAACTTTAGCAGTATTGAGTAGGAAGCGAATTTTTCGGTTCTGTTTAGCTAAAATGATTCATTCGTATCATCTAAATCCAATGCCCTCTAGCTGGTAACGGTATGTCACAGATAGAACACATGCAAATGAACACAAACAGCGATGCGCGTCTATGAAAAATGAGTTAGGAGTGGAAAAGGTTCATTTGGAGCCCTGAACACAGGCCTAGTCTCCAGTTGAAACGGGTTCAATAGCCTTTCTACCAGTATTGATTGTATACTTCTTAGGCCTAACAATTCGGCAAAAATGTGTTGATTCACGTTAGTTGACACTCAACCAAACTAGACATTGAACTGACTGACACCTGTGCTCAGTGGGAAATAAGAGAGGATAGTGACTTGACTTACTGTAAGAGGCCCACTGGGCCAGCAGCCATGGTTTAGAGGGGTCCAGCAAAGCAGCTGGGTTTAGTATGTTCTGTAGGTTCCAGAACACTGGGTTGTGTCCCAAATGGCATCCTATTCCCTATAGTGGACTACGTTTGACCAGGACCAATGCGTCCCATATGGGGCCTGATCAAATGTACTACACTATAGGGAATAGGGTGCCATTTGGGACACATTCTAGGTCAAAGACTGGAGCTGGAGGCTATGAGGGCTGCAGCAGTCTGTCTTTCATCAGTGTAATGTAGAGTGGATAGAATACACAAGGCTATGATTTTGTATATTCCTGTAAATACTTTGCAAAGTGTTAAGGGTTGCGTCAATTGAATCTGGTATCAGGATAAGTATGACGCTGAGTCATCGATTGTATACTATGTACTTTTTATTAGCTAAGCAATAAGTGGTAAATGCAATTTTCGTATATACAGGCTCTCTGTCCCACCTCGCAGGGCAAACAGAGAACTGACTTGTTCTTGACAAAGATATTATAATATACCCTGATGACAGTAGTTCCTGCTTCCGAGCCGGCCTGTCAGAGTAGAGACTGGGTGTGGTTTAAACTCACTCAGCCTATCGTTGATTGTTGGTCGCCCGAGCTGGTCCCAGCCCCCTAGACGCTTCAGCGGTCAGTCGTTGTAGTTGTGTAGAGTATCTATGCGCCCATGCTCGATCCAGTTATCTCACACCTGGCTCCTGTTATCTAACAAAAGACAGTTTGTTCTCGCAACACTACGTTCTGAATGTGCTGTCTTCATGTTATTCGGTATTTTTCCATCATGAGAAAGGCCCATGGCCCTGAAACTGTTAACAATGTCTCAAGTCAGCTATGTTGCATAACACATACATCCACATAAGCCAACAGCAGATAATATTCAATCACATATATGGTAACGGTCTATAGTGCATAACACAGAATCCTCACAAAAGCCAATAAATGTAAAATAATCTTGTAAATGACTAGTAGTTACGAAATTGTCTAGTGCTCTTCTTCTTTAGAAGATCATGAAAATGCTGACTAATCCTGTCTGTCTGCTGTCTCTGGCTGTCTGTCTGCTATCTTCTCCCTGCTGTCTCTGTCTGTCTGCTGTCTCTGGCTGTCTGCTGTCTCTGTCTGTCTGCTGTCTCTGTCTGTCTGCTGTCTCTGTCTGTCTGCTGTCTCTGTCTGTCGGCTGTCTCTGGCTGTCTGCTGTCTCTGTCTGTCTGCTGTCTCTGTCTGTCTGCTGTCTCTGTCTGACTGTCTGTCTGTCTGTCATGCGTGTCTGTCTGCTGTCTCTGCCTGCGTGCGTCTGCGTGTCTGTCTGCGTGCGTGTCTGTCTGTCTGCGTGTGTGTGACAGGGCCACTATGAGCCAAGCTGGGGAGCAGACCAACCCACCCAGTGGAGGAGGTGAGGAGGAGACTACTCCTTTATCAGCCCTGGCTCCTGATGCTGCCCTACAGGAGGAGAGCCTGGCCCTGGGCCCCAGTCACGTCTCTGTCAGTCCAGCCTTCCAGTGCTTAGACCAGGTAACACATACTCTTTTCACACTACTGAGACAAACCGAGCCGAGCTGACCCCTACTGGGCTGACCTAGTTATTCATCCACCATAGTTGCTAGAACTCTGTCACCATGACCAGTTGAACCAGAGGTCTCTTCACAGTCCCCAGGTCCAGAACAGAGGCTGAGAAACACACAATATTAAATAGAGCCATGACTACATGGAACTCTCTGCCTCCCCAGATAACACTTTACGGCATGACACGGACTGTGAAGAAACACTGATATTTTGATGCATTTTGCATTGTAATATGTAGTGTATTATATATTGTAATATGTATTGTATTATATATTGTATTATATATTGTATTATGTATTGTATTGTGTATTGTATTGTATTATATATTGTAATACGTATTGTATTATATATTGTAATATGTATTGTATTATATATTGTATTATATATTGTATTATGTATTGTATTATGTATTGTATTATGTATTGTATTATATATTGTAATACGTATTGTATTATATTGTATTATGTATTGTATTATATATTGTATTATATATTTGTATTGTATTATATATTGTATTATATATTGTATATATATTGTATTATGTATTGTATTATATATTGTATTATGTATTGTATTATGTATTGTATTATATATTGTATTATATATTGTATTGTGTATTGTATTATGTATTGTATTATGTATTGTATTATGTATTGTCATGGTGTATGTGTATTGTATTATGTATTGTATTATATATTGTATTATGTATTGTATTATGTATTGTATTGTGTATTGTATTGTATTATATATTGTATTATGTATTGTATTATGTATTGTGTTTGCATTGTATTATGTATTGTATTATGTATTGTATTATGTATTGTATTATATATTGTATTATGTATTGTATTGTATTGTATTATGTATTGTATTATTATTGTATTATGTATTGTATTATGTATTGTATTATATATTGTATTATGTATTGTATTATGTATTGTATTTGTATTAGTGTATTATGTATTGTATTATAGTATTGTATTATGTATTGTATTATGTATTGTGTATTGCATTGTATTATGTATTGTATTATGTATTGTATTATGCATTGTATTATGTATTGTATTATATATTGTATTATGTATTGTATTATGTATTGTATTATGTATTGTATTATGTATTATATATTGTATTATGTATTGTATTATATATTGTATTATGTATTGTATTATATATTGTATTATGTATTGTATTATGTATTGTATTATGTATTGTATTATATATTGTATTATATATTGTATTGTGTATTGTATTGTATTATATATTGGTAATACGTACTGTATTATATATTGTATTATGTATTGTATTATATATTGTATTGTATTATATATTGTATTATATATTGTAATATGTATTGTATTATGTATTGTATTATATATTGTATTATATATTGTATTGTGTATTGTATTGTATTATATATTGTAATACGTATTGTATTGTGTATTGTATTATATATTGTATTTGTATTGTATTATGTATTGTATTGTATTATATATTGTATTATATATTGTATTATAATATTGTATTATATTTTGTATTATGTATTGTATTATGTATTGTATTATATATTGTATTATATATTGTATTGTGTATTGTATTATGTATTGTATTATGTATTGTATTATGTATTGTATTATGTATTGTATTGTGTATTGTATTGTATTATGTATTGTATTATATATTGTATTATGTATTGTATTATGTATTGTATTGTGTATTGTATTGTATTATGTATTGTATTATATATTGTATTATGTATTGTGTATTGCATTGTATTATGTATTGTATTATGTATTGTATTGTATTATATATTGTATTATGCATTGTATTATGTATTGTATTATATAATTGTATTATGTAGTGTATTATGTATTGTATTATATTATATATTGTATTATATATTGTATTATGTATTGTATTATGTATTGTATTATATTATATATTGTATTATATATTGTATTATGTATTGTATTATGTATTGTATTATATATTGTATTATGTATTGTATTGTGTATTGTATTATGTATTGTATTGTGTATTGTGTATTGTATTATGTATTGTATTATATATTGTATTATGTATTGTATTGTGTATTGTATTATGTATTGTATTGTGTATTGTGTATTGTATTATGTATTGTATTATATATTGTATTATGTATTGTATTGTGTATTATATATTGTATTATGTTTGTATTATGTATTGTATTATATATTGTATTATGTATTGTATTATGTATTGTATTATATATTGTATTATGTATTGTATTGTGTATGTATATGTATTGTATTGTGTATTGTGTATTGTATTATGTATTGTATTATATTGTATTATGTATGTATTGTGTATTGTGTATTGTATTATGTATTGTATTGTGTATTGTATTATATATTGTATTATATATTGTATTATGTAGTGTATTATATATTGTATTATATATTGTATTATATATTGTATTATGTATTGTATTGTGTATTGTGTATTTATTATGTATTATATATTGTATTATGTATTGTGTATTGTGTATTGTATTATGTATTATATATTGTATTATATATTGTATTATGTATTATATATTGTATTATGTATTGTGTATTGTAATGTGTATTGTATTATGTATTGTATTGTGTATTGTAATGTGTATTGTATTATATATTGTATTATATATTGTATTATGTATTATGTATTGTATTGTGTATTGTGTATTGTATTATATATTGTATTATGTATTGTATTGTGTATTGTGTATTGTATTATATATTGTATTATGTATTGTATTATGTATTGTTTGTGTATTGTAATGTGTATTGTATTGTGTATTGTGTATTGTGTATTGTGTTATATATTGTATTATGTATTGTATATATATTGTATTATGTAGTGTATTATGTATTGTATTGTATTGTGTATTGTATTATATATTGTATTATATATTGTATTATGTATTGTATTATGTATTGTATTATATATTGTATTATATATTGTATTATGTATTGTATTGTGTATTGTGTATTGTATTATGTATGTGATAGGGGGTTGGGATACCACTGTGATACAGTTTGTCTTTGTCTCACCTGTCTATCTCCAGGTAAATGCACTAGCTGTGGGTTTCTCTGGATGGGAGCGTCTGCTGAATGGCTAAATTGTAATGTAAATGTAGTGCTATTTATATTTCTGTATATTATGACTTTGATTTGTTGTGTTGTTTCCTGTTTGGACCCCAGGAAGAGTAGCCGTTGCCTCGGCAACAAGTAATTGGGGATCCTAATAAATAGTAAATACTAAAAAAACATCAGCCAATCCTGAACCCTTTGAAGGGAAAATGAATAAACATCAGCCAATCCTGAACCCTTTGAAGGGAAAATGAATAAAACATCAGCCAATCCTGAACCCTTGAAGGGAAAATGAATAAAACATCAGCCAATCCTGAACCCTTATGAAGGGAAAATGAATAAAACATCATTGCCTGCTGATGGTTGACAGATATAGGCTGGGTCAGGTCTATTCGCCTGCTGATGGTTGACAGATATAGGCTGGGTCAGGGCTATTTGCCTGCTGATGGTTGACAGATATAGGCTAGGTCAGGTCTATTTGCCTGCTGATGGTTGACAGATATAGGCTGGGTCAGGGCTATTTGCCTGCTGATGGTTGACAGATATAGGCTAGGTCAGGTCTATTTGCTTGCTGATGGTTGGCAGATATAGGCTAGGTCAGGTCTATTTGCCTGCTGATGGTTGACAGATATAGACTAGGTCAGGGCTATTTGCCTGCTGATGGTTGACAGATATAGGCTGGGTCAGGTCTATTCGCCTGCTGATGGTTGACAGATATAGGCTGGGTCAGGTCTATTTGCCTGCTGATGGTTGACAGATATAGACTAGGTCAGGGCTATTTGCCTGCTGATGGTTGACAGATATAGGCTTGGTCAGGTCTATTTGCCTGCTGATGGTTGACAGATATAGGCTGGGTCAGGGCTATTTGCCTGCCGATGGTTGACAGATATAGGCTGTGTCCAGGGCTATTTACCTGCTGATGGTTGACAGATATAGGCTGGGTCAGGTATATTTGCCTGCTGATGGTTGACAGATATAGGCTGGGTCAGGTCTATTTGCCTGCTGATGGTTGACAGATGAAGGCTGGGTCAGGTCTATTTGCCTGCTGATGGTTGACAGATATAGGCTGGGTCAGGTCTATTTGCCTGCTGATGGTTGACAGATAAAGGCTGGGTCAGGGCTATTTGCCTGCTGATGGTTTGCAGATATAGGCTAGGTCAGGGCTATTTGCCTGCTGATGGTTGACAGATATAGGCTGGGTCAGGTCTATGTGCCTGCTGATGGTTGACAGATATAGGCTGGGTCAGGTCTATTTGCCTGCTGATGGTTGACAGATATAGGCTGGGTCAGGGCTATTTGCCTGCTGATGGTTGACAGATATAGGCTGGGTCAGGTCTATTTGCCTGCTGATGGTTGACAGATATAGGCTGGGTCAGGTCTATTTGCCTGTTGATGGTTGACAGATATAGGCTGGGTCAGGGCTATTTGCCTGCTGATGGTTGACAGATATAGGCTAGGTCAGGTCTATTTGCCTGCTGATGGTTGACAGATATAGGCTGGGTCAGGGCTATTTGCCTGCTGATGGTTGACAGATATAGGCTGGGTCAGGTCTATTTGCCTGCTGATGGTTGACAGATATAGGCTGGGTCAGGGCTATTTGCCTGCTGATGGTTGACAGATATAGGCTAGGTCAGGTCTATTTGCCTGCTGATGGTTGACAGATATAGGCTGGGTCAGGTCTATTTGCCTGCTGATGGTTGACAGATATAGACTAGGTCAGGGCTATTTGCCTGCTGATGGTTGACAGATATAGGCTAGGTCAGGGCTATTTGCCTGCTGATGGTTGACAGATATAGGCTGGGTCAGGGCTATTTGCCTGCTGATGGTTGACAGATATAGGCTGGGTCAGGGCTATTTGCCTGCTGATGGTTGACAGATATAGGCTGGGTCAGGTCTATTGCCTGCTGATGGTTGACAGATATAGGCTGGGTCAGGGCTATTTGCCTGCTGATGGTTGACAGATATAGGCTAGGTCAGGTCTATTTGCCTGCTGATGGTTGACAGATATAGGCTGGGTCAGGTCTATTTGCCTGCTGATGGTTGACAGATATAGACTAGGTCAGGGCTATTTGCCTGCTGATGGTTGACAGATATAGGCTAGGTCAGGGCTATTTGCCTGCTGATGGTTGACAGATATAGACTAGGTCAGGTCTATTTGCCTGTGATGGTTGACAGATATAGTCCTTGTGGCTACTGATGGTTGACAGATATAGGCTGGGTCAGGGCTATTTGCCTACTGATGGTTGACAGATATAGGCTGGGTCAGGTCTATTTGCCTGCTGATGGTTGACAGATATAGGCTGGGTCAGGGCTATTTGCCTGCTGATGGTTGACAGATATAGGCTGGGTCAGGGCTATTTGCTGCTGATGGTTGACAGATATAGGCTGGGTCAGGGCTATTTGCTGCTGATGGTTGACAGATATAGGCCGGGTCAGGGCTATTTGCTGCTGATGGTTGACAGATATAGGCCGGGTAGGGCTATTTGCTGCGTGTTTCATGTGGGATATGGATAACAAAACATTCAGTACTCAGTGCAAATCTGTAAAAAGTTTATTCATTTTTATTATATAAAAGTAAATACTTTTTGAATAGGACATAGAAGGTGAACGAAAAACGTCTAGTGTACATACAGTTCTATACATCAAGCTACAAATCAATTATTCTATTCAAATATACCTACACTTTAAACCTTTTCATACAAGTCGAAATACTCCATGTTTTAGTTTTAAACTTCTCTGTGGTCAACTTCTCAACCCCAATACAATACTTTTTGGGCTACTCATCTTAGGCAATCACTGTGTACTGCATGAACATACAGTCCATATATTAGTTATACAAAAGCTATCATACTTTCAAAAATAAATACTGTACATTTCCTCCTTGAACTTGCGGCCTTTAGTTTCCATGCTGCTTAGCCTGTCTAGATGAGGATGCAATGCAATGACATAACGCTAGGTGGCAGTATTATACAGACAATGGAATTACAGATGTCTGGAAACAGTTGCGGTGCCTGCAGTCAACCAATGTAATTATTCTGCAGAAAGCAAACATATCTGACTCCATTTTGTTGCTGTTGTTAGTTCAGTGGCACATGGTCCATAGTATGTTGTTTGACCGATAGCCAGACATTTCCTATGACTGTGATATCATACGTTTGTCTTCGGTGGAGACTTTTCCAACCTTTTGAAGATTTCATTGCTGTTTTATTCCCGGGAACCCAGGTGTCTCAGACTGTCTCTGAACCGTGTGGTTAAACTTGACAGTGGGAGGCAGAAAGGTCAAAGAAGCAGAAAGTCAAGAAGAAAAAAGTATTTCTGATGTTTCCGGTTGTTTCCGTTCTCCTTTACGGAGCGTAGTTCTTCGGCCGTATCATCATTTTGACCGTCTTGAAGGCCTGCCTGTAGTTGGTGGGGTATGCTTCACTAGACATGTTGTGCCATGTTCCCCAGAAGATGCCGTTCCTCACGCCCTTGTATCTCTTGTGGTAGTATTTCCCATTGAGATTGGCTGACATGCAGGCGTCAAACCACCACCCAGAGCTGTAGTACGCGCCGCAGTTCCCTGACGGGTACATGTCGTTGTCCCTGTCTGGCGTGGTGAAGAACTTCTGGTCGTGGTTGAAGTGCTTGTTCATGTGCAGCGCGTTGCCGGCCGTGCCACTGTACCCGCTGATGGAGAGGCGATACCTCAGGAACTCGTTGGCCACGTAGAACTGGTCGAACTTGGCATACTCCCGCACCCCTTGGAAGTCCTCCAGTTCGATGCGCAGAACCATGTCCTTGGCCTTGGTCAGGAGGTGGATGCGGTCGTTGCCCAACCAGAACTCTCCCCGGGGGTCACCAAATCCCGTCTAGAGAGAGAGAGACAGAGAGAGAGAGAGAGAGAGAGGGCAAGGGCAGGGGGGAGAGAGAGAGAGAGAGAGAGAGAGAGAGAGAGAGACAGACAGACAGACAGACAGACAGACAGACAGACAGAGAGAGAGAGGGCAAGGGCAGGGGAGAGAGAGAGAAAAAGGTAAAGGTCTGTGTCAGAGGAGTCAAATCTGTCCCAAATGGCACCCTATTCCCTACATAGTGCCTGATCAAAGGTAGTGCACTATATAGGGAATAGGGTGACATTTGTGACACATCCTCATGTTTTCCTGATTCTCACAGGGCAGCAGGCCATTACATGGAATGTTACTGACCACGGTCTGTCACAGAGTTTTGTCAAATGGGTTTATTAACCTTGTACTCAGCCCAGGAGCGGTTGAAGCTGACGGTGCCATTGAGGCGCTGCTGCACCAGGGTCCAGCCGCCGCCGAACGACTCCATGTCGCAGTAGACCTGGAACGTGCCGTTCTTGGGGTCTGGCGTGACCTGGTAGACTCCGTTCCTCCTCTCCTTTAGCATGTTGTAGTCAGAGCAGTCCTTGGGAGCGATGATGACTGTTGTGAGAGAGAGAGAGACAGAGAGACAGGGCAGGGGGAGGGAGAGAGACAGAGAGAGACAGGGCAGGGGGATGGAGAGAGAGAGAGAGACAGAGAGACAGGGCAGGGGGAGAGAGAGAGAGGCAACGGTCAGTGTCCGAGGAGTAAAGAAAACACTGTTTCCCTCAAAGCACAAAACTCTCACAACCCAGCAGGCCATTGCATGGAATGTTCCTGACTTCCAGCCCCAGAATGTTCCTGACTTCCAGAGCTGACTGAGTGAGTTGAGCCACGGCCGTCACTGTGTTCATATAGGGGAGGACAGCCTTGTCAAAACGTGGGAACGTGTCACATGGGATTAACCTGCTGGAGAGCCTGCCAGTCCCCACTCTGTGTGTGTGATGATAATGCATCCTGACAGACACTTCTGGAGCTTAGAGACCCTGAGTTTTGGAAAGTGACGCCAGTCGACTGCTCAGGATAGGAGCCTAGGAAGCATGAGAGAGGACTTGAGCAGAGAACAGAAGAGGACAGAGCAGAGCACAGAAGAGCAGGCTGTTTGTGCGTGTGTGTGAGTGTGTGTGTCTCCGTATCTCCCCCTGTGGGTAGTACTCCTATCAAAGTCTGCCCATATGTGATAGTATTAGTGGTTCTCAGAATATGGGCGCCAGGCTGTGACTGACCCAAATATAACAGTCCGTCAGACAGATGGACAGACAGCCATGCAGACTGATAAAGGGGATTGACAGCAACAGAAGAGCAGCTGTATTATCAAGGAAGTATGCAGAGACATAAAACCCTCATCTGGAAGTAACATGGTCCCAGTGAAAAGCTTGTGCATTCTCACATTACAGGCAAACAGTTCCTTTCATTCCTACAGAAAAAGGCTTGGGACATTAGATGAAGCTTAAAAGTCTTTATAAATGAATCGAGAACATGATTCAGTTAAATGATCCAAAGGTAGACTCCCTCGATGTATGTCCGCGAACACCTTCAAATCCAATCAGAGATAGGAAGCACACTGTTTAGTTTAACTGTGAATTAGGGCTTAATGATCTGTTACAGAGCTGAGATTGTGAGATGTCTGACTGCTGACGTTCTGTTGTCGTTGAGCCGACAGAGAGTTTCCCATATCAAGTAGAAAGAAGGCTGTGTCAACAACAGAACACAAGCACTACTGCACTTTGATACTGGATGCTCCCCACTCTTACTGGAAACACTTTATATTGCCTGTTTCTCCATAATCTTTACATGAATCACTTCTGACATTATCTTGTCAAGCTATCCAGAGTCATTTGCAGAGCTCTTATACGAAACATGACAGATTAATCTAAGACAAGTACTTCTACATAGTGTTCTGATCTCACCATGACCAACTGTCGGAATGCAACACATTGCATCATCTTGTTGGCAAGTGTAATAAAGGAGGTAGCTGTTACACCATGACCGCATGTTAACACTGTCCCAATGTTCACACTGAAATGACCTCACGTTAACACCACGTTAACACTGTCACAATGTTCACACTGAAATGACCGCACGTTAACACTGTCCCAATGTTCACACTGAAATGACCGCATGTTAACACTGTCCCAATGTTCACACTGAAATGACCGCACGTTAACACTGTCCCAATGTTCACACTGAAATGACCGCACGTTAACACTGTCCCAATGTTCACACTGAAATGACCGCACGTTAACACTGTCCCAATGTTCACACTGAAATGACCGCACGTTAACACTGTCCCAATGTTCACACTGAAATGACCGCACGTTAACACTGTCCCAATGTTCACACTGAAATGACCGCACGTTAACACTGTCCCAATGTTCACACTGAAATGACCGCACGTTAACACTGTGTAACACACACTCAAAATATCAGAATATCAGAATATCAGTATCCCACACTCAGATTATCAGAATATCTCACACTCAGATTATCCCAATGAGTTTTGAAAGATAAGTGTGAGGAAACAATGTAATTCCCTTGTACAGTAGCAGTGTTAGTTTAGGACCATGCATAAATAAAGGGTGATGATCTGGAGTTAAACCTGCAATTCTCCTTTTGATACAGCAGAGTACTCACACTCAGTACAGAGGGCTGGCATACTGTACACTACTGCATGCAGTGCATGAAAGCCTGGTTTTATAATAAGACTCTCTGGCTGATGCTTAGAGGAGAACAATAGGTTAGCAATAACAAGAGACTAGAGGAGCTTCTATAGAGAACAGGGGGGCTATTGTCAATAACACTTACACTGAGGGGAGTTCTGCACTTTACAGGGGGGCTATTGTCAATAACACTTACACTGAGGGGAGTTCTGCACTTTACAGGGGGCTATTGTCAATAACACTTACACTGAGGGGAGTTCTGCACTTTACAGGGGGGCTATTGTCAATAACACTTACACTGAGGGGAGTTCTGCACTTTACAGGGGGGCTATTGTCAATAACACTTACACTGAGGGGAGTTCTGCACTTTACAGGGGGGCTATTGTCAATAACACTTACACTGAGGGGAGTTCTGCACTTTACAGGGGGGCTATTGTCAATAACACTTACACTGAGGGGAGTTCTGGCACTTTACAGGGGGGCTATTGTCAATAACACTTACACTGAGGGGAGTTCTGCACTTTACAGGGGGCTATTGTCAATAACACTTACACTGAGGGGAGTTCTGCACTTTACAAAAAATGATAGTTTAGTAATAACAGAGCGTTTTGGAAATCACTTAAAGGTTATACAGAATTTCCTGTCAAATTGTCAAGAACCTATTTGGTTAATGAAAGAGAGTAAATAGACGTACACTGAGGAGAGGGCTGGACGGCACACTGGTGGTTACAGTTGTTACTGAGCTTGTTGATCACTCCAGTGATGTTCTCCACTTGCTGTCCACGATGGCCTCCACGTTCCTCATGTTGATCAGGCTTAGTTCTCTAGACGGCCCTGCAGAGCCGTGATCTGTCCCCGT